>NW_019737402.1:46449-72538 GCF_002891405.2 Cryptotermes secundus
CCTCGAAACGACCACCAAGGTCAGTACGATAAAATGGCGTCAACTGGAGCGATAATGAGTACTTTTCCCTCCCCCACACACATCCGTATCGTCTCAGGGGGTGACCACAGTGTTCTGCCTTAAATTGTGGCGTTTTTCTAAGAAATGGGTGCTATGTACTGTGCGAAAGCAATCGATTTTACAAGAATAAAATTTTGGACAACCCTCTTCTAAGAATGCCATTTGAGTGTGTCAGTGTGGCCAGCTCGGGGCAATATCATATTACGAGTATAAACACATCACATCACGTCTCTCCTGTTTATAACTTCGTAGCAAAGAATAAACGACATTCATAGCGGTGAAACCGCTAGCAAGAGCCACAGGAACTTTGCTGCAAGACAGGCATATGTAACAATGACTTATCTCAGCTAAACTCGTTGGCTTAGTATACTCTGTTCTTGTGACAACAGGCCAGCGAAAAATCTAACAATCTACAGCAAAACCATCAATTATTATGGGCGTTATAACATAGGTGTGCAGCTGGACGAAACATACACGACGAACCCCCCCAGACGATTTAAATCCCTGATGAAACATACACGACGAACCACGGCAACGGGTTAAGCACTACATCATGAAGATGTATGGGGGAGTGGATGTATAGATCCACGTTTCCTAGACCTCGGCACTAGTTGGAGGTGAGTGGTCAGCTTAACACCCAGGCTGCTTTACCCCCAGGGAAACAGCCCTCAGTACCCATAGGCTAGGAAGCTGAGTGGGGCCTAGAACTGGTCTGGACAATATGGAGAGGAGAAAATTCTTGACCTTAATGGAGCTCAAACTCTGATCCCTCAGTCGTCCAGACCATAGCCAATCACTATACTGATTGTGCTACACATGAGTAAAAAGTCGAATTGTTGAAACTGTAAAAGAATTTAATTACAAGGTTCAACACAGTACCTCCACTGCGGTGGCTGGAACCACAAAAGTTGGGACCAATTCCATAAATTCTTCAACAAGACTAGCAGGGTGGCATGCGACAAGTTTCAACAAATTTGGAAAATACTTCTGGATAAGCTGTTGCTGCAATCCTGCCATTTTCACTTGATTTTCCAAAATGAAGTTGGCAATGTCAAAAGCTGCCAACTCAGATGAATAGCTACGATATACTACGTCTCCCAAGAACTGGGTGCAGAAATGTTGCGGATTGTACCCAGTAAGAGCACCTGTAACATTTCATTCTCAAATTAACAGAGTATTAATGGATGAACTATTTCTTGTTCTAAAATTAATACACTTCATATAACTCACCAAAATTGAGAAGGAAATGGAGAACCCTCACAAAAATGGAAATATCACGATGATCAGACTTAAATTTTTCAGTCACATTTGTCTGTATCCTCTTAACAACCTGTGATATTTGTGAGCCTTGATTTGGATCTAACTGAACCATCTGATTCAGGATATCTACAATTTCACACAGTATCTGAAAAGAGAGGAACATCTGTAGCCAACACGAAACAAACAATCTGAAAATCACAATAAAATATGTTCGTGGCTTTGGAAAACTTTGATACTGAGGTGGATGTCAATAAAGCTTGGGAAACTATTAGATATCAAAAGTCTGAGAAGGAGAGTCTAGATTGTAAGATTTGAGGTTTTCACGGTGGTGACTATGAAGAGAGCAGTTGTCTGGGATGTGGCGGCATGTAGGTCTTGTGTTAACCAACGTTTCAGAGGAACATATCACCTCCATCTTCAGGGTAGAAGAAAAAAAGAAGAAAATCTGCAAGCGAAGAACCGGTGCGAGCAGGTGCAAATAGAGTAATGTTGAGAATAAACCTAGCTGCATAGAGCAGGAAGGGAAGGGAGAGGGGCTACATGGGAAATCAGTAGAGAGGAGAGGGGAAGGGTCTGGGCAGGTTGGGCCAGCAGGTAGCAGGCTTGAGCAGGCATAGAATAGTGTTGGGGGGGGGGACAAAAGCAAGGTTAATGGGAGGGCATTAACCCTTAAGCTTGGGGGTTGCTATGTGAGTCGAACATGGGCTTGTGTCGCCTTGTGGATCCAGCGTCATGTCCCAGGGGTTTCTTGAGGGAACAGATGAGAGGCTTCCATGACTTCCTGAGACAAAACACCAGGTTTATACAGTATCCCATGCGAGTGCGACAAGGTCAATATTGGGCAGACAGGCCATTCCGTGGAGCATCAGTGGCACATCCGTCTCGAAGGAGGGAGGCCATTGAGATTGAACTCTATCCCGAAAATATGAACAGAGAGGTGGGGTTTTGTCTCATCAAGTCATGGAAGCCTCTCATCTGTTCCCTCAAGAAGCACCTGGGACATGACGCCGAATCCACAAGGTGATGCAAGTCCATGCCCGACCCCCAAGCTTAAGGGTTAATGCCCTCCCATTAACCTTGCCTTTCTCCACCCCCCACCCCCCCTACACAATATTCTATACCCACTGGCCCAACATCCTTCTCCCTTCCTTTCCTCCTCTATGCAGTTGGGTTTATTCTCTACATTAATCTATTTGCAGCTGCTCACACCATTCTTCGCTTGCAGATTTTCTTCTACCCTGAAGATGGAGGCGATACGTTCCTCCGAAACGTCGGTTAACACAATACTTACATGGCGCCACATCCCAGAAGACTGCTCTCTTAAGAGTCTAGTTTATTATGAACTTAAGAAGCATAAGCCATGGTTCGATGAAGGATGCTCAAAATTATTAGGCCAAAGAAAATAAACCAAACTGCAATGGTTACAGGAACCAAGTGAAATAAATGGTGATAATCTGAACAATATAAGACGCAAAACCAGCAGGGATTTCAGGAACTAAAAGTGGGAATATCTGAAAGACAAAATTGATGAGCTTGCAATGAACAAGAACATTAGAAACCTGTATAGAGGAGTAAATGACTTTAAGAGAGGTTACCAACCTAGAAGTAACTTAGTGAAGGATGAGAATGGTGATCTGCTTGCAGATTCCCACAACATTTTGAATGGGTGGAACAACTACTTCTCTCAGTTATTGAATGTACATAGGGTCAGTGATGTTAGGCAGACAGAAATCCATACAGTGGAGCCGTTAATACCTGATCCTAGCCCTTTTGAGGTTGAAAGTACTATTGCAAAATTGAAACTGTATAAATCACCAGGTAGTGATCAAATTCCGGCAGAACTTATTCAAGCAGCAGGCGAAATATTACAGTCTAAGGTCCACATCTATTTGGCATAAGGAAAAATTGCCTGATCAGTGGAAGGAATCTATTATTGTACCAGTTCACAAGAAGGGTGATAAAAACTGACTGTAGTAATTATCAGGGATATCACTGGTATCAACTTCATACAAAATTTTCCCCAATATTGTTCTCTCACGGTTAAGTCCATACATAGATGAAATTATTGGGGATCATCAGTGTGGGTACTGACGTAACAGATCAACTACAGATCAGATCTCTCGCATTCGTCAGATATTGGAGAAAAAATGGGAGTACAATGAGATAGTACATCAGCTATTCATAGATTTCAAGAAAGCCTGTGATTCAATTAGGAGGGAAGTATTGTACAATAGTCTGACAGAGTTTGGGATACCCATGAAACTAGTTAAGCTGATTAAAATGTGTTTAAGTGAAACTTATAGTAAAGTCTGTATAAGTAAACAATTCTGTGATAAATTTCCTATCCAGAATGGTCTAAAACAAGGAGATGCCTTATTGCCAATCCTTTTCAACTTTGCTTTAGAATATGCCATTAGGAAGGTCCAGGAAAACCAGGTGGGACTGAAATTAAATGGGACACATCAGCTGTTGGTCTATGCCAATGATGTGAATCTACTGGGTGATAATATATATACCATAAAGAAAAACACACAAACTTTAATTGACGCAAGTAAAGAGGTTGGTCTAGAAGTAAACACAGAGAGAACTAAGTACATGTTGCTGTCTCGTCACAAAAATTCAGGGCAAAATCAAGACATAACAATAGGAAACAGATGTTCTGAAAATGTGGCACAGTTCAGATATTTGGGAACAAAGATAACAAATCAAAACCTGATTCAGGAAGAAATTAAGAGGAGACTGAACACAGGTAATGCTTGCTACCATTCAGTCCAGAACTTTTTGTCTTCTCATCTGCTGTCCGAAAACATAAAAATTAGAATATACAAAACTGTAATTTGCCTGTGGTTCTGTATGGGTGTGAAACTTTGTCTCTGACATTAAGGGAGGAACATATACTTAGGGTGTTTAAGAACAGAGTGTTGAGGAGAATAACTGGACCGAAGAGAGTAGAAGTGACAGGAGGTTGGAGAAAACTGCATAATGAGGAGCTTCATAACCTGTATTCTTGTCCAAGTATAATTAGACTCAAGTCAAGGAGGATGAGGTGGGCAGAGCATATAGCACGAATGGGGGAGACGAATGCATATAGAATATTGGTGGGAAAGCTAGAGGGAAAGAGACCACTGGGAAGACCAAGACGTAGGTGGGTGGACAATATTAAAATGGATCTTAGAGAGATAGAATGGGATAGTATGGACTGGATTTATCTGGCTCAGGATAGGGGCCAGTGGCAGGCTCTTGTGAACACAGTAATGAACCTCCGAGTTCCATAAAATGCTGGGAAATTCTTGAGTGGCTGCAGAAGAGCTCAGCTCCATGAGTAAGTAAGTAGGGGCAAAAGAATTTTCACTTCTCCATGTCATCCAGACCGGCTCTGGGCCCCACACAACGTCCTACTGAATGGGTACCAAGGGGGCTTTCCCCAGGGGTAAACTGGCTGGGACATGAAGCTGACCACTCACTTCCAACTAGTACCAAGGTCAAGAAAATGTGGGCCTATACATCCACCTCCCCATATGTCTTCATGGCATGGTGCATAATTAGTTAAGCAGAGTGACTTTACCTTTACCTTTACTGTCTTCAGCAAACCTGCCTTATACAGACTTCTTACATTCCATGTCCCAAATCTCATGCCCATTTTCTTTAGCTTAGGCCATTTATCCACAGAATCTGTCCAGTTCTGAGGAAGTTGGTGATATTTTGTAACAAGTTCATATTTTACAGTGAGAAGTTGTTAGCACCGCAACCAACCCCCAAGCTGGAGGACCATCCCTTGTCTCCTGTCCGAGACTGCTTACTCAATATATTCACAGCTACCCTCCATATCTAGAGGCTGTCTCCTGCATTCTCAACCTGAGGCCATATTATGCCATGGTGACAAGGGATCCATCAAACATGGGATACCATAAAGAAAAACACAAGAGCTCTAACTGATTCTGGTAAGGAGGTGGGTTTAGAAGTAAACACAGAAAATTATGTATATGTTGATATCGCATTACCAGAATGCAGGGTGAAAATATAATAAAAAGACAGTGTAGATCCTCTGAAAATATCGCAAAGTTCACATATTTTGTAATGACAGTGATGAATCTAAATTTGATTCCCACGCAAATTAAGAGCAGTTCAACTTGGGTAATTCTTTCTACAATTCAGCTCAGAACCTTTCATCTTCTCATCTGTTGTCTAAAAATGCAAAAATTAGAATATACAAATCTATATAATTTTTACAATAATTTTTGTAAGGACGATATGAGAACAAGGTGCTAAGAAGAATACTATGACCAAAGACATATGAAATAATTGAAGACGAAGAAAACTGCATAATGAAGAGCTTCATAACTTGGTAACTCGTACTGTTTGCCAAATATAATTAAAAGGACCAAGACAGTCGCATGAGATGGGCAGGACATGGGGAAGAAGAGGAATGCATATAGGGTTTTTCGTGCGAAAATCATAAGGAAATAAACTACTAGAAGACCTAGATATAGGTGGATTATTAAAACCAATCTAAAAGAAATAAATTTGATAGCATGGAGTGGATTAATTTGGCTCATGACAGGGACCAATGGCGAGCTGTTGTGAACATGAAACTTCGGGTTCCATAAAATGTTGGGAAATTCTTGAGTAGCTGAGCAAATAGTGGCTTCTCAAGAAGGGCTCAGCTCCATGAAGTTAGGTAGGTAGGTATGTTGAAGAAGTAATATGTCTCTGGATTTAAGTATGCACACCTTAGAGAACAAATTCTTAAACAGCCTGTGTATCCATTACTACTTTTAGAACATCTTTCTGGATTGAAGAATCTTCTGGGATGTGAAGCTATGTAGTCTGGCAGAAGTTCACTGATGTTTCAGAGTAACATACTCCTTCCAAATTCTGGATCATAAGGTCTGTCAAGCCAGCAGCAAAAAGAGCTGATTTCTCCATGCTGCTTGCTTGGCTTACACTGTGCCACAGCAAGTTACCCTGATATATCAGTGAACTTCTACCAGACTACATGTCATCATATCCCAGAAGAGAATACCCTTCATAGCCACAAATGTAGGAACCACAACTGCAGCAAATTTCTGGCATATTTTAAAGCCTCAAGCAATAACAAAGTGATATACTGTTATGTGCTGGGTATGTTGTGCGACAAATAACTACCATGGAAGTGCATTATTCCTGCTGGTTCAACAATCCGTTGCTTAGGGAGTGCAATATTTCCTGTTTTCACTCAATGACAATTTGTTGCTATCATCTGTCACCGTGGGAACTCCACAGTTTCCACCTATTTGTTGCTGTGGAAGTGTGCGTTCCGATTGTAGTGGTTGTCGCGGCAATGAGCGTAAGGTAACATGTCACAATACTTACTCAAGTAAACATAAAGCAGTATGAAAATGTGTTAGGGGAATAAGGTAAGAGCGCTGATTTCCAGGTGTTATACATTCTACATCACAGCTTGTACTCACAGCCTTCTGAAGAGCAATGTCATGCTGCTTGTGTGCAGGCCTGAAGCACTGTTCCACAAGAATATTACAATACTCTCGCACTGCTCCAAACAGAGGCTGTGTTTCATAGCCAGAATCAGGCATAGTTTGTTCCAACCACTTTCTTAACAGAGAAAAAGTATGAACATTCATAATTTGTGATTTACTGAAACTACCAGCTGTAACAAAAACATAATACAAAATCAGACATTAAATGAGAAGTTATGATTACTCTGAATATTATAAGACCTGATGCTTTCATGGAAACCAAAGTTAACAAAAACCTGTTTAGGCCATCAGCTGTGCCAGATGGTTGAAAAGTTAAAAAATTACCAATGTTTCAGGGACCATCACTTTCCCCACCATAGGGCCTGATGTGACACAGGATCAACACTGTCCCCCTTACATACCAACCTATGGCCTCTGATCAAAACTGAGTGTGAGCCAGTGGTGGGGGGGGACTAGTCAGAAAAATCATAACTTTGCTTGGCTTGGTCTTGCCTTTGGACTGGTGTATAATCACTGGGTAGCAGGACCAAACTGGATTAAAACCCTTGTCTGAGCTAAGTTTCTTGAGTGAAGCTATCTTGAGAGCCTCCTTTATCAAGTAGCCCATGTATCCCAGTGCTTTCCTGAAGTCTATGTTCTGCCACCACTGATTTTCCTCACTGGCTGAGGTGTCTCTCATGGGCTGACACCTGGTCTCAATGGTAGTACCCATCTGTCCAACATAAACCTTGCTCCGAAATTTCAGTAATCTTAACCACCTAATATAGCTGACAGCCCAAAAAGATTTTATTAACTGTAAGTATTATGAATTGGTACTGTTGAGTAACAAAGAAAACATTCATCTGAAGAAACTCAAGTGATTTCATAAGGACAGTCAATTCTAGGAACCAGTCTCACTTGGATGTCTTGGATTTCTGAATATGGTACTAGAACTACAAATCTGTGTTTCTGAACATTTTTCAGTCAAGGTACCTCTTGGTCTCAAAGTGAGAATTTAAGTACCCTTACAATGGTTCTCACACATTATCATGTATTGTAAATATCTTCTTCTCTCTCTTTCACTACATGTTTCGGCATAAGAATGCCATCTTCAGGTGCTACTCAATTCACGTCAAACTAGTACATTGTATGCCTTGTCTTCACTTTAAAATAACTAAAATATATGTCCATCATATATATTGACAAATGTCAATCGTAAAANAGTTATTTTAAAGTGAAGACAAGGCATACAATGTACTAGTTTGATGTGAATTGAGTAGCACCTGAAGATGGCATTCTTATGCCGAAACATGTAGTGAAAGAGAGAGAAGAAGATAGATAAGTGTATGCACTGCAAGATGGAATAAACAAATCATGAACTTAAATCAGTGCAACAGGACGCTAAAATATAACATTATTGTAAATATGATAAGACTTTTTTGGTTTTGAACAGACTTTATTTATTCCATGGATAGAAATTATATAAAAGAAGCTCTCAAGGCTTTCTTTCGGGTCTTTTGAAAATATGGCTGATGAGTGTATAAAATACAGGGTTATTCAAAAAGAATGAACCAATTTTATTACGCAATAGTTTGTTAAAGGAAAGTAATATAAAACTCCAGCCAAGTCACAAATATTCTACTCGCAATCAACTTTTATTTCCTGTCTTACAACTGTTCAATGTGGCCACCACCAGCAGCACGGGCAACATCACTGTGATAAGAGAATTCCTCCCAGGCACGTATCAGCATATCACGATTCACTGAGTAATCGCTGTTGTTATTCGATGTTTAACCTTTAAGAGACGGCCATTTAAATTCCGGTAGTGGTAGCGGGACGGAGTTAATTTAAATGCCCGCCACTGTAGAGTAATAAAAATTGTAATCATGTTACTCAAAATGCTGTGATTTCTACAATTTTTGTGAGTGAACGAAATAAACGCTGCTTTTATCTAGAAAGAATATAGAATCAGTTATTGTAATTTACCGATTTTAAAATCTCTAAAAATTTTTACACTGATGCCAACAAAAATTTTTCCCCTCAATTTTGAACGTCTGTGCACAAAAATGCATACAGTTCCTGCACAAAACATTTCTGCAGTCTGAATGCCTGCTGGTGACATCATGCTCTAACTATGGCTTGTGTTGCTACAAAGTTAGATGTTTACACTTCGTTCATCATGCTCCAGTTCGTAGGTTCCTCACGGTATGAACGAGTGCGGGCGATGTCTAATCGTTCGCAGAAACACTGACTGTTTTATCTCGTCTAGCCAAACAAGTAGTAGTCTGTTTTGAAATATAGCCAAGCAGTGTCAGAACGTTCAAGGCTAGCGTTGTGTTTAGCTGTCCACCATGGCCTCATATTTGGAAGACGCTGAAATTGAGAATCAACTTTTAAATGACACCGATTCAGACTGCTTGTACCGATGACTCTGAGAGTTGCGAGGAAGAAAGTAAATCAGAAATTAAAGTTGATGAAGAACCATCATCTTCGTCGGCAACCTGGGGACCACCACACCAGCGTGGCAAGAGGAGTGTGAATAATTATTCAGGTGGAGCTGTGGGCAAACTGTGGCAAACAGTTACAGCATCTGTCATCGAACCTGGAAATGGACAAATAAACTATTTTTCCATCTCCTGGATCTGAACAGTTACATCCTGTTGTCACACAGAGAATTTCGTCTCGCTCTTGTGCGGAACATGCTGGAAGGGGTCCACTTCGCCCTCAACGGACCAGGGGTCGAACCCCTGCCGTTTCATTGGAGATATCTCGATTAGAGAAGGCCAAACCACATCACCGGCGGTTGATTTCGATGAAGAACCATCATCTTGGTCGGCAACCTGGGGACCACCACACCAGCATGGCAAGAGAAGTGTGAATAATTATTCAGGTGGAGCTGTGGGCAAACTGTGGCAAACAGTTACAGCATGTCGTTGAACCTGGAAATGGACAAAAGGTTAAGGTCATTGAGGTTAGTGGGTAGCAGTGGAACATAAACGTAATCTTTTACATATCCCCACAAGAAGAAATCACACACGGTGAGGTCTGGGGATCTCGCAGGCCAAGCATAAAGAGCAAGGTCTTTGGCCCCCTTCTGACCAATCCATCACTGAGGCACTTTTTCATTTAAACAAGCTTGGACCATCAGGTGCCAATGGGGTGGTGCTCCATCTTGCTGAAAAATGAAGTCATGCAAATCTGCTTGCAGTGAAGTGAAGAGCCAGTTTTGGAGCATATGGAGATAGGTTTGTCCTGTAACGGTGTTTCCTTCAAAGAAAAAGGGACCATAAACCTTGTCCTGAGACACAGCACAGAAGATGTTCACCTTAGGGGAATCTCTTTCGTGCTCAACTGTTTCATGTGGGTGCTCTGTTCCCCAAATACGCACATGGTGACGACTGACTGTGCCGCTCAAGTGAAAAGTTGCTTCATCACTAAAAATTAAACGCGAAATGAAGGTTTCGTCTTCCATCATCGCCAGCACAGAATCACAAAATTCCATCCCCTTCCTTCTGTCGTCATTGTTAAGTGCCTGAACGAGCTGCAGTCTATATGGTTTCAAATGTACACATACTGTTAGCACACGTCAGACAGTGGATTGAGGGATCGCAAGCTCATGGCTAGCTTGATTTGTTGACTTCCGTGGGCTCCTCTCAAATGCAGCACGGATTCTCGCCACTTGTTCCTCTGAGACTCGTGGTCGTCCTGGACTTTTTCCTTTACACAGACACCCACTCTCTTGAAACTCTTGAAACCGCTGTTAATGTTCTTAGGACAGGGCAGATTAATGCCGAATCGCCTTCAAAAAGCACGCTGCTCCGTGACAACTGAATTTGTTTTTGCGAACTCGAGAACGCAGAACGCCTTTTACTGAGGACTCGCCATTCCAAGGGTAAATGAACAACTGAATGTTGCCAGAAGAACAATGCGACTTCAGCGCCCCTGTGACAGCCATTCACAACTTAGATAACTCCTCTTTCAAATGGTCACTGACTCATTCCATGACAATGCTTGAGAACTGAAGCAATGTGTCATGAAATCGGTTCACTCTTTTTGAATAACCCTGTATATCTCATATGACCTTTTATGAAGATTCATGTGCCCTTGCTTCAGAACTGTTGCTATAAATCCTCTTGGATTTGTCATTAAATTAGAGATTCCTAAATGTAACATAGTGACCACAAGAAGCAACTGACTTACAAAGTGTTAATGCAGTAAAGAACTCTCCTGCTGTGCTCCCATCAACTTCAGATACAGGTCCTGTGTCCAAACGATTGAAATATTGTGAACATGTCACAAGAGAGAACTGTGTGTTCTGGATCCAATCAATGATCTGTTGATTAAGCCTTGTCACATAGGTTTGAGGCATGGTTGATTGATGCCTGGCAACAACTTCACACAGATATAACAGCAACTTTCCATTTTCTTCAGAAGTCAGGGCCTGTCCTGACAAAAGGCTGCAATGAATTTAAAATTCAACAGTGTTAGTCTGCAAACTACTGAAGTGAGTAAAGCACATTTCTTGCTTTGTCAGTACCACCAACACTGGTATCAGCAAAGGCAATTTTGACTGGCTTATTTGCATGTCTGTCAAATGTGTAAAATTCAAGATTTTAATCTATATGTGACCACAAAATGCAGAAGCAGCTAATGACAGGATGACTACAAAATGACAGCACGGTTTAAAATTCGGTATTAAACTAAGACTGCGAAAAAATGTTTGAGATAGTACATGATTTCTTTATTGTTAATCCCCTCTAATATTCATATGAAGATCTTTACTCTTCATACTTTCAGCTTTTAGAAAAAGACACAGTTACAGCTGTAAAATCCCTTTTCCCCAGTGACAATTTTTTATTTATTTTTTTGAGTATGCCAAGGACCCTGAGAGCTATACCAGCGGTAGCGTAGCTACTGGCAGGGCCTCCCTTGCTGGACAGGTCAAAGGGTAGGCATCAGACGAAGAGAGACACCAAAAACTGATGCCGGAAGCAGCGTCATCAGTAGCGACTTGAAGCACAGAGCAAATGATGCTCGAGATGGTTCAAGTTCGTATAGCAGCAGGCGTGACCAGAGTGGTTTGAACGGCTGCTGTACTGCGATGTGGAAAGCAAATGGAAAAACTACCACATTATCACTTTTCCTGGATAGTCTCTTTCCAAAAACAGAGATACCATATATGCGAGATGTTTCCTCTGGAGGCAAAACAATCCGGAGGTAAACTACTCCCCCAATCGGATCTCCGGGGGGGAGTGTTTCTAGAGGAAATGTCATGCAGGCGTTACAACAAGAAAAAGTGCGAAGATCAGAAGAAACAGCATGGATACAAGATTGGAACATGGAATGTCAGGACCTTGAATCAAGCAGGAAAATTGGAGAATTTGAAAACGGAAATGCAGAAGAATGAAGTGTCTGTGCTAGGTGTCAGCGAAGTGCGGTGGAAAGGACAAGGTGAAATAAGAAGCGGTGATTATACAGTGTATTATTCCGGAGGTGAACGGGCTGAAAGAGGTGTGGCAATAGTGGTGCATAAAAGTGTAGTGAGGAGTGTTGTTAAGAAGATTGCTTGTAATGACAGAATTATTGCTCTGAAGTTAAAGGCGGAACCGGTAGATATACTGATTATACAAGTGTACATGCCAACATCAGAGTATGAAGATGATGAAGTGGAAAAAGTGTATGACACAATTGAAGAAATTCTTCAGGAAGATGGAAGAGGAGACACAAACAGCATCATATTGGGAGACTGGAACAGCATTGTTGGAGATGAACCATATCAGAATATTGTTGGATCACATGGACTAGGAAGACGGAATCACAGAGGTCAAATGCTTATTGACTTTTGTGAACGAAATGGATTGATTGTTACCAACACTTGGTTCAAGAAGCCAAAGAGAAGAATTTACACATGGAAGGCACCTGGGGATTGGAAGAGGCATCAGCTGGACTACATCCTTGTGAAACATCGATTCAGAAACAGTGTGAAGGATGTGAAGACGCTTCCTGGGGCAGACATTGACTCTGACCACAACTTGCTGGTTGCCAAGTTCCGAACCAGGTTGAAGAAAATTATAGGATTTCGAAAGCGCAGACCCAGATGGGATTTGGAGAAGTTATATGCTCAAAGACAAAGCGTGCAAGAGACTCTAGAAGAGAAACTCGGTGCAATTGAAGGTGAAAGCGGAAATGCTGAAGCGCAGTGGAACGATATAAAAGAATGCATGTTAGATACTATCAGTGATTTGGTAGGTAAAGTTGAGAAGATAGCAAGAAAACCATGGGTTACACAGGAGATGATGAGTAAAATGGAGGAGCGAAGGAAATGGAAGAATGTCAACAATGAAGAAGGCAGGAGGAAATACAGGAGACTGAGGAATGAATTGAAAAGAGCCACGGACAGGGCCAAAAAGGAATATCTTGAGAAGATATGTAATGAGATTATGGAATTTCAAAGAACAGGCCGTTATGATTTGATGTACATGAAGACAAAAGAACTAGGATGGAAAGAGAATCATGGGATTCAAAATGTTGGCATCGAAGACTCCCAGGGGAATAGAATAGTAGATCAGAGGCAAGTGCTGAAAATTTGGGAAAATTATATTTCAGAACTATATGATCGACCTAATCGGCCAGAAACCTTAGAAGTTGAACCGGAAGAAGAAGTAGATACAGACGAGAAAGGACCATATATTTTACAAAGTGAGGTGGAAAAAGCTATCAAGGAAATGAGGAAGGGAAAGGCTACAGGAGATGATGATGTACCTGGAGATGTGCTCAAGTTACTGGGAGAAGGTGGTTTGAAAACACTGACAAAACTAATGAACACCATATATGAAAGTGGAGAGTGGCCCAAGGACTTTACAGAAGTTACAATGATTGCCTTAAAGAAAAAGACAAAAGCTACAAAATGCAGCGACCATCGCACAATAAGTCTTATTGCACATACAGCAAAGATAATAGCAAAGATACTTAAAAGAAGAATTGAAAGGAAAATAGAGGATGTACTTGGAGAAGATCAGTTTGGATTTAGAAGAGGAAAAGGAACCAGGGATGCAATTGGGATGATGAGAATTATAGCGGAACGAACTTTGGAGATAGATGAAGAACTGTGTGTTTGCTTCATAGACTGGCAGAAGGCATTTGACCGGGTAAACTGGACCAAATTAATGCAGATCCTGAAAGAAACAGGTATCGATTGGCATGAAAGAAGATTGATTAGCAAATTGTACATGGATCAGAAAGTTAGAGTACGACTGGACAGGGGGGAGACAGGAAGTGTGCAGATTGGAAGAGGAGTTCGACAAGGATGCTGTTTATCACCAATTCTGTTCAACTTGTACAGCGAATGCCTTACCAAGGAAGCTCTGGATGGGCTCGGTGACTTCAAAGTAGGAGGGCAAATTATTCAAACTGTGAAATATGCAGATGACCTTGTGTTAATGGCTAAGGAAGAAACTGTGCTACAGGGCATGATTGATAGACTAATTGAAATTGGAAGGTGCTATGGCATGGAAATGAATGTGGAGAAAACAAAAGTAATGAAAATTTCGAGACAACCAACCCCAGTCACAATAAAGATAGACCAAAAACAAGTGGAGAATGTGAAATGTTTTAAATATTTGGGTAGCTTGTTAACAGATGATGGAAGGTGTACTTGTGAAATTAAATCCAGGATTGCCATGGCAAAAGCTGCATTTAGCAAGAAGAAGAATCTTTTTACCAGCAAATTGGACTTAAATTTGAGGAAGAAACTAGTGAAATGCTACATTTGGAGCATAGCTCTGTATGGGGCTGAAACATGGACACTTAGGGCAGTAGATCAGAAACATCTGGAAAGTTTCGAAATGTGGTGTTGGAGAAGAATGGAGAAGATCAGTTGGACCGATTATGTGAGAAATGAAGAAGTGTTAATTAGAGTCAGTGAGCAGAGGAATATCCTACATGAAATAAGAAAACGGAAGGCTAATTGGATTGGTCATGTTTTACGCAGAAACTGCCTTCTAAAAGAAGCTATCGAAGGAAAGATAGATTGGGCAGATAGAAGTGACAAGAAGACGAGGATAAGACGTAAGAAGATGCTGGATGACCTTGGGGACAGAAGAGGATACTGTCATTTGAAGGAGAAAGCTCTAGATCGCATTAAGTGGAGGAATTGTTTTGAAGAGACTGTGGACCTGTCGTCTTGACAGATTACTGATGATGATGATGATATTATTTTGAAAAGCATGATAACATTCTCGTCCGCATAATCAGTATATTCCTTTAAATACAACAAACATGTTATACTACATACATCTATCATTTCTTGAATGTTGTTATATTTAAAGCTATTCACAAGACACAGCTGTTAAACCACCATACCATGAAAAGTAACACAGTGAACTCTCCAATGAAATCACTGCAGCTGCTTTAAGCAACCAGTGACACAAACTGCTGAAGTTTATGCGTTGTATTATCTTCTTGAAAATAGCACAGTTTTCCTGATCAACCTTTGTATAAGAAAGGATGTGATACAAAAGTTGGGAATTATAGACCAGTTTCACTGATATCTGTTTTTTCAAAAATAATTGAAAAGATCATACATAAAAGACTTTTGTCATTTTTTAATAATCACAGCATAATTAACAATAAACAGCATGGTTTCTGTAAAGGGAAATCAGCAAATACTGCAACTGCAGAGTTTATAGAAAGGGTCTACAAATCATTGAATGAGAGGGAAATGAGTATAGGGATATTTCTGGATCTGTCAAAGGCATTTGACTTAGTTGATCACGATATATTGCTAAGGAGGGTGACAAGAATGGGAATAAGAGGGGTTGCACCAAAATGGTTGCAATCATATCTAGAAAACAGGGAACAAAAAGTGGAAATTGCATATGGATGTAAAGAAACTAATGAAATCACTAGCTATCTATCGCGAAAGAGACACATAGGACATGGAGTCCCACAAGGTTCTGTTCTTGGACCAGTGTTGTTTTTGCTATAAATCAATGATCTAGAAGACAGCATTGAACATGGAAGACCAACGTTTTTTGCTGACAATACTAGTATCCTTATAGCACGAAATAGTGCTAATAATGTCCAAAGGAAAATAAATAAAACAATAAATGCACTCACAGAGTGGTTTGAAAGGAATAGATTAATTATTAATAAAGATAAAACAATAGCAATATCCTTTCATAACCTCAAAAAGTGCAAGTAGAATGCCCATCAATAAAGCTCTATGATACAATCATTAATTATACAGAACATATAAAATTTTTGGGAGTTTGGCTGGATAAGAATCTAAGGTGGACTGCACATACTCAACAACTAGCAAATAAATTATGTAAAATATGTTTTGCCTTATGAGTAGTCAAATTAGTATCAGGGTCAGAGACTGTTCACACCGTATATTATGCTTATTTTCAATCCCTGTTATTATATGGATTGATAATTTGGGGCAATTCAGGAAATGCAAATTGATCTTTAGGTTGCAGAAGAGCTATTAGAGCTATGATACAAATCCCAAAAACTATTGTCACATGTTGGGTGTATAATGCGACAAATAACTTCACGCCATATTGGATGTAGTGAATTTTATCTCAAACTCGCCCATACAATCACACAAATCACAATCTCACAACTACTGCTATCTGCAGTATCACAAATACTAGACTGGCCAACTCGTAATTAACTCTTCAATAGTTTTCGCTGCTCCTTATTTAGCCCCGTTACGGACAACACAGAAAACAGTTACGTATAGGCACCACTGTTGTCTCATGCCATGTTTGCCGATAGCCAAGCAACGCTGTTGGGAGCTATTTACTGCTTAGTAGCAACAGCGGCATCCTGTGTTACATCACCGCTGGGGAGGGAGGGGGTGTCCTCCATAGCGCAACACATCACATTATTAATTGTAAACAATATTTTAAATTGTTACATATATTACCTTTACCATGACTGTATATATATATATGAAATTATAGTTTACATAAAAACCAATCTGAATGTTTTCATAACCAATTCAGGAATACACTGCATACTGCATACTTTCTACCACCTGCACAATTAAGTATCTGTTCAGCACACAAAATAAATTTCATCTGAATTCAATATGTAATTCAATATGTAAAACACTGTTCAATGGGTTAAATCTGATAGAAAACTGAACACACCTGAATGATAAGAATGCCAGGCAATGACTGGTCTGAAAGTTGGAGGGTTGACTCACAGTTAAAGGTGGGAGGGAAGGTGTGGCTTGATCACTCACTCTGAATGTGCTTATGTTATGTTTTTTCCAGAACAGTTTGCAAACTGGTGAATAATTCCTCAAATTTAAGGAGCATAGCAATTTTCCAGTGGGAAAAAAATGTGAAAAATACACATCTCATATTCAAAGTAATACAGTATTTACTTCTGACAAACACATTCAATTTGTTTACAGCTTCAAATGTTGAACATACTTCCACTGCTGAAGACTGGGTATATTTCAAGCATCTTAAGTTTCTTTCACTTGAGCAATAAATATAGCACAATCGGTTTCAGCTTTTCTTCTGAAATCATATACATCATCTGGAGCTTATAAGGTCTGAAGTGAAGTCTGTTATGGAGGATTCTCCATGGGGTAGTTCTTGGAATTATTCATATTTGATGCCAGCTTTTGAAGTTGATTCCTTGAGGCTTGCAATGAACATTACTCTGATTTCATCATCCTGATGTTCACTGGATGGAAGTGTGCGAAGAATACTACCTTTAAAAAATGTGATCTTTATTCATGAGACTGGTGCATCAGCACTTGGTTAACTCCTTTCAAGGTGGGATCTCTTTGGAGTTTGTTTGTAACTGGCATAAAATTGGAGAGAGACATTCTGATATGTGAAAGAAAAAAAGGGCATTGAACATTTTGATCTTCCAGCACCAATCTTTACTAAGGGCACTGGCAGCAATCCAACAGCCAGGAAATTAAATGTCACATATAATAGGAAATTGGATGTGTTTCTGTACTTATATTGTTACTTAAATGTTGTAATTTTTCTAGTTCATTAAATATCGTTAATTGTAATGGTCTCAGTCATTTTGAAGAGCCCTATACAGGTGTTAGAGGTTCGAAAATTATTGCATGATGGTACATTAAACACATTATTTTACAAGTCTAATAAGTTAACAATCTTTTAGTACAAAACTCAAGACACAGATATTAAAAAGAACATACCTAAATAGTCTTTCCATTGCAGATTCATCCAAAAGAGGAACAAATCCACCTACAAGGATACAATTCAGCAACTCCACTGCTGTACTGTTATTTGCAGAAAAAGATAATGTTTCCACAATACTGCTTTCTAAACATGGGCAAATCTCTTCTAAGATTTGGAAAATCACAGTTTTCATCTTCTTAGATACATCTTTTGTAGAAAATGTAATAAGGACATCATATGATTTCTGTGGCGGTGGTGAAAATACTTTATGTAAGAAATAAAACATCAAAATGTCCCTTAAAATTTCACCTCTTACACTCTTCTTGTATATCTGGTTCCATAATTCTTGCACATGGTGGTCTGGAAGACTTCTGTAAGAAATCAAGAAATATTAACAAAATGACATGCACAACATATTATGGGAAAGTCAAGTGATAAGCGCTCCTGTTTTATGTTTGGAAGGTCCTGAGTTTGTATCCTGTTCCACAGACTGGACTATCTTGAATGAATAATTTTTGTTGTTTGTCATGACTGCTTCCTTTTCATTCCTTCTAATTCATTAGTAACAGTTATACCACCAATATGGAGATGACCTTGTGTTAATGGCTAAGGAAGAAACTGTGCTACAGGGCATGATTTATAGACTAATTTTAATTGGAAGGTGGTATGGCATGGAAATGAACGCGGAAAAAACAAAAGTAATGAAAATTTCGAGACAACCAACACCAGTCACAATAAAGATAGACCAAAAACAACTGGAGAATGTGAAATGTTTTAAATATTTGGGTAGCTTGTTAACAGATGATGGAAGGTGTACTTGTGAAATTAAATCCAGGATTGCCATGGCAAAAGCTGCATTTAGCAAGAAGAAGAATCTTTTTACCAGCAAATTGGACTTAAATTTGAGGAAGAAACTAGTGAAATGCTACATTTGGAGCATAGCTCTGTATGGGGCTGAAACATGGACACTTAGGACAGTAGATCAGAAACATCTGGAAAGTTTTGAAATGTGGTGTTGGAGAAGGATGGAGAAGATCAGTTGGACCGATTATGTGAGAAATGAAGAAGTGTTAATTAGAGTCAGTGAGCAGAGGAATATCCTACACGAAATAAGAAAACGGAAGGCTAATTGGATTGGTCATGTTTTACGCAGAAACTGCCTTCTAAAAGAAGTTATCGAAGGAAAGATAGAGGGGCGGATAGAAGTGACAAGAAGACGAGGAAGAAGACGTAAGAAGATGCTGGATGACCTTGGGGACAGAAGAGGATACTGTCATTTGAAGGAGAAAGCTCTAGATCGCATTAAGTGGAGGAATTGTTTTGGAAGAGACTGTGGACCTGTTGTCTTGACAGATTACTGATGATGATGATACCACCATTCAAAGCTACATAAATTACACAGTTTAAGTGCTTCATTAAACAATCCAGTAACCAATTACTACTGATACAGTAACAAATTTAAGAAACTGCAGAGACACATAGCAAAGAATGTAATATGAAAACAGGGCAGAATGCCTTTTGCAGAGAGGCTTAAAGCAAAGTTTACAGCCTACCTGTGGACGTTGCAAGAAAACAAAACTGGAAAGGGTGTACAAATTTCCAAACAGCATTCTTTGTAGTATATTAGTCTTGAGTACAATTGGTTTCAAACCGAATTTCAACAAAACACAAAATATGCTACATAAAACAAGCAAAATCCATATTTAAACACCATAACTCCATGGCCTGTAGTTCACAAGCGAACAACACTGACCAAGCGATCACCACTTGTCAGTGAAGTTAGTGCCAACTTTTGCACATGGATCATGTCACTTGGTAAGTGCAACAGATCCCCACACCCGCTAATCTTGGTTTTCTAGACCAGAGCCGCTATTTCCTTCAAAGAGATCCTCAATTATCCTAATGAGGCTGAGTGGACCCCATTCCAGACCCATTACTTCTCAGAAAATCTGGTAGCACCGGGAATGAAGCACGGGACCTCTGGATGTGTAGCCAGGTACCCTGACCACTAGACCACAGAGGTGGTCATTTAAACAGCATGATACTGCACAAAACTGAATTTCAATAAAATGTGCAAAACAATTTATGGGCTAATAGAAAGTTCATTTATGCTGTCATATAAAAGTGGGCATTGTAACGAGTCAATATGGATCAAAATCATAAGTGACTGATATTCTGCAAAAGTCCCTCATATTTAATTTCACCAAAATTTTATATAATAATAATTCATGCTGTACCGATAGATAAAAATGTTCATTTATATAACCTTATGTAAAATATTTTGTTATGAATCAACGTGGATGAAGAGTGGAATTACTCAATATTTAGTGCAACTCACACCCAAATGAGTAAATGAAGAAACTAATAATATTATATTTCAGCATCCTGCTGCGTTGAGGTATACCTTATAGTCTTGTTTTCTGACTATAATGTAACAATATTAATTTAACAACATTCATTCACATTTAATTCACTATGTTTGTTAAATGTTTAAAATTACATTAAAATTATTAAAACATATGTACATTCAGTGTTTAAGCTATATGTTTCAGCCGAATAGAGCCATCTTCAGGCAGGAGTCTACTGCACTGTGTAGTTGGTCAAACAGTATTCATTAAGGCATGTCATTGCTGTTATTTTGAATTTTTTACGTGTATTTCTCAGGTTGTAGGATGAATTTCTTTCCATCTTACATACTGTGGCTGTTTTTGTGTCCCATTGGGTGTTGTCTACCACGACATGAAAACAGCCACAATATATATATGACACAAAAGAAATCATCAATCTGTTGCCCTGAACGAATAGACAAGCATAACTGAATGCTGTCTCCTATCTATCAAAATATGGTCATTCTGGTTGTGAGTCAGGAGATGTCCACATAAATTTATGAATTTTATGATGTGGGGACATCGTACTTTTGACAGATTTTTGGATGTGGCGAAGTTTACTATTCTAACTCCAGTATCATCACTAATTTCATGGAAACTCTCATTCGCAGTTGCTGGTTTCTCATGCTTCCATCATACTTTCATAAATTTAAATGGCTGCATTCAGTTGTGTTATTTAGTAATAAAAGGTACATTAAAAGCTTGCGCCATAGCTCAAGCCGTAAGTTGCTGGCTTCCCACTGTGGCGGCCTGGGTTTGATCCCGGGTCTGGTCAAGTGGGATTTGTGGTGGGCAGGTTTTCTCAGAGTACTTTGGTTTCCCCTGCCAATCTTCATTCCACCAACTGCTCCATAATCACCCTCACCTATCATCTGGGGCTGGTACAATAGGCCAGAAGTGGCCACAGTGCAAGGGACTTAGTCCCACCCCACTAGCAATAAAAAAAAATACATTAAAAGCTAAGCTGAACAGTACATTAAGACCTCCATAAGTGTCCTACTCTCAGTACATAATTGTAATTGTAAATCAACTTTATCCTATTACAGCACTTAGAAACTCCATAAAACTGTCACTACATTGTGTAATCATTCTAATTTTATCTGCATTCTATACACTCAATCTTAACTACACCATTACATATGTGGTACCTTTTAGCACAACACTAAGCAAATTACACAAATACTTTAAACCATAAGTAACATTATTAAAAATATGTAAAACTTCCTCTTTACATACTGTATTGAGGTCAGTCTGATGATGGCATGGCATATGATTGGTTCAGTAACATGTAACCTTTTGAATTATTGCAAATGAAGTTTCATTGAGCTTTATATTTAATTTTATAAAGTTTATAGTCTTGTTTATTTTTCTTTGAAAAATGTTCATATCTGGTGCATGACATAGCCAAAGGTGATCAATGATTTTGGCAAGAACTACCTCTCATAATCCCCCATTTCCAATTCCCCTTGATTTCAGACATACAAACTCAGAGTCACACTAGAATATGCAACCAGATAAGAAAAAGCATTCTATATGGCTGTCAGGCTTCAGAACTTTAAAACTTGTTAAATGATAAAAGCAGTTGCCACAAAGGCAAAGTGGCTATAAAACTGGCATCAACAAATTATCGAAACACTGCTAAGGTTCATATATCTACAATGATGAAACAACAAAACCACTGGATATAAATGAAGACAGAAAAGCAAACTTGATAAGATGGTGTGCACTGTATATGTTCTGTGGTTGCAGTTCACATAATATTTCAGTTCCTCCACCTTTCATTTTTATCTTGCCTATTATATCTGTGTTATGCACAATTCGTTTTCAAACAAACACAACCAGATTCCTCAGCTTTTCTCTTTCACTAAGGTACTCCTCATACCTTTGTCTTCAAAATCTTCCAGATCGCTTCTTAGTTTAGGTGATGGAGATACAATTTCATGGGTTATATACCATCAAATGGGAAGACTGAAATAACGAATTAGGGAACATGAGGAAAGGAGGCAAGTAATATGCCTCAAAGGACTGAGAAAATCCAAATAAAATGTCTGCATAGCCGGTCTCTGGACCAAGAATGCAAGGCAGGACCGTCAGAAGCAATAACCGCCATACAGACAGTCAAAAACTTCTGATAGTGAGTTTGATATGTTTCATTCTGGTCCGTCACAATAACAATTACAAATTATAAATCACTCCGTCCAACGTGACCTGTAAGTTCTTTACTACATAAAAACTTAACACCCTTACATGTTTCGGTCTCTGTGGACCATCTTCAGAGGGTAAACATCACTACAAATAGGAAACCACTATCACATAATTTGTTTACATGCAAAGTACATATACTTATATGTTACAGCACACAGTACACAGAATAGAACATTTCACAAACACAGCAGTTTCCTGGGAATGTAAGTTTTAAAAAAATTGTATAAAATTCCTTGATGCTAATTAAAAGTTTTTTAGATTGTCAATAATTAAAATTCGTAAACCATGCAGGCTCGTGTTCGTCCTCCCATCGTCTCCCTTATATGGGGCAGATATTGTGCCACCTGGCTATCTTGATGTGGAGGTTCTTAAACATATATATATATATATATACATAGGCAGTATTTACATTGAAATAGTAAATACCCATAATATATTTGCAGAACCTCCACATCAAGATAGCCAGGTGGCACAATATCTGCCCCATATAAGGGAGACGATGGGAGAGCGAACACGAGCCTGCATGGTTTACGAATTTTAATTATTGACAATCTAAAAAACTTTTAATTAGCATCAAGGAATTTTATACAATTTCTTTAAAACTTACATTCCCAGGAAACTGCTGTGTTTGTGAAATGTTCTATTCTGTGTACTGTGTGCTGTAACATATAGGTGTACGTACTTTGCGTGTAAACAAATTATGTGATAGTGGTTTCCTATTTGTAGTGATGTTTACCCTCTGAAAATGGTCCACAGAGACCGAAACATGTAAGGGTGTTAAGTTTTTATGTAGTAAAAAACTTACAGGTCACATTGGACGGAGTGATTTATAATTTGTTCTGATAGTGACTTATTACAGTATAGTAGTATAGTATAGTTTAGTATAGTATACGATACTATACGCGAATGATAGCACCTACCGATAATGTTTTGCTATTTCGACACATGTTTTCATACTCATTGATGCCACGAAGTAAAAATATTTTCATTCGAAAACGATTGTGCAGTGACAGTACATCTAGTACCGTTCGCTGTGTAATATGCGTCACAAAATTTTGCCAGCACTTATATCCTAATAATGACCCGAAATGTCTATAAAATAATTACGCAAAACTTTTATCATTTAGTCACATTTATTAATACAAAATTGTACACTTCTTCAATCTCCTCAACAGGGGGACGTAACTCAATGCTATTGGCGGGCAACACATCCAGCATGACGTAATGAAGCATCACTGCTGCCGCGGTGGCCAGCTGCGACTCTATTGACAAAAAAAAAATTGCTGCAGCCAGTGCCGAGGGCTCGGTCGGTAAGAAGATATGCTATCATACCACCTGCCCTGTCGGTAAGAAAGTATGCTATTATACCACCAGCATTTTTTTACTGCTCCCTCCCAAAAAATCACTGGTTCACTCGTATAGCTAGACTTAATAATCGATGTAAATGAAATGTTCATATTTTACAAGCACTGGTCGGAAACTTTCTCCAGATAAATAATGTTGCAACCTGATATCTTGTACTGCAGAGGTTCTTAGGCCGTTGTGTGTTTTCTGTTTCCGAACTGAGTTTAATATCACTTCGCTCAAAACCATCTGGAGGGGAATGAGTTAAATGATATCAAACTCAGTTCAAAAACAGAAAACACACAATGGAGTAAGAACCTCTGCAATACAAGATATCAGGTTGCAATATTATTTATCGGGAGAAAGTTTCTCACCAGTGCCTATAAAATAAGAACATTTCATTTACATCAGTTCAACACCCCCTTACTGAAATGCAATGGATATTTGAACTATATCATATATAGAATACTTGTGTTTAGGAAAGCTGATGGTGGGTAAACTTGAAAGAAAATTCTGTTTCCATCAGAGATACTTGTATTCAACTTCATAACTTTGCTTACAACTTATATCTGAAAGCTGCACAGAACATAGCTGTTGTGCCCAGATAGGGGGCATTGACTGTACTCACCCCCTATCGGACGTCCGTGGATATCACTTAACCTATGCTGTGGAAAACATGCTTCACTAGGAGGGTCACAAAAACTCGAGTTCTCCAAACAACAAAGATGGAATATATAATCAAATTAAACCACTTATACACCTCTAAATTCTAAAAACACATTAACCCCCCAAAATAATTTAAAGCAGAAGTTCTAATAAGCCATCAGTGACCCAACCATGGGCAAGTACTCACTCGTGCTAAACATGATGCACATGAAAAACACTGGCGCCATCCCAAGGTTTTCCACAGGCACACTTTGCTTTACTCGTCCGTTTCTGGCAACTGCTAGGAACAGAGTGCCTGAAACGGCCTTTTTTTTTTTTTTTCCCAATTACAAGATTCAAATTTTTCCCCAAGTCGCGAAAGCTGGGCACTCGAAATCCCTGAGGTCAGCAACTTGCCGGACATGCCTTGGCGCGTGAAGCAAAACCTGACCAGGTCTTTCCACTGATGCATAAACAGTTGTTTCCAAAAACAATTCGATGGACTGACAAGGAATGAGAAGAGTCAATCGCGGCTCTGTCTCCTCGCCTTCCGGCCAGCCGTCTGACATTTTAACCTAAGCACACAATCTTACAAAAATTATACTTATTAACTAAGAAAATGAGTACAACATAGATTTTCAGTTACATTAATCTGTTATATATCATGTATAGGAAGTAATAATACTGAGGTTTCCATTTGTTATTAATTTCAGTAGTATAATGAAACTCGAGAATCTGATACACTCTTTTGTTAACAAGATTAAGATTGCATTTAATAATATACGAAAAGCAATAATATAATTGCAGAACTCTTACAAACCTTTTTTTTTTGTTTCATTCTGGTCTGTCACACTAACAATTACAAAGACAAAAATAACTCCATCCAGCAAGCCACGAACAAACACGGACGATACCAAGAATCTCCTTCACAAGATAGACAGGTGGCACAAGTTCAGGCCCCTCCAAGAAAGACGATAGGAGAAGTGACACGAACCTGCATGGTTTATAAAATTTTGACTTAAAGAACAAAGTTTTAATACCAGGAAGGCTGCTGCGATTGTGAAAAGTTGAATATTGTGTATATTGTGTATTCCAGGCATTGTGTGTGTGTGTGTGTATGTAATTTAGCACTCAGAACACCTACTGTGATAGTGGTTTCCGAACAAGTATTGATGTTCCCTCTGAAGATGATCCGTAAGGATCAAAACATGTAAGGGTGCTGAGTTTTCAAGTGGTAAAACTTAAATAGTCCCACTGCACGGAGTTGATTTTGTCTTTGTCTTACAAACTTCAAGATCTGAAACATGCTCATGTTTCCAAAATAATAAATGAACTGAACAAATATAATGAATGTTGTATTTGAGGGTCCTGTTGCACTGATTCGTATCCATAATGTGTATATATTAACCGTCTATTACACACACATACGTCCAGCAATACAACGCACGCAGCCACATAAGAAAGATACATCAAGAGACACAGTATATACACAATTAAAACATAAGAAGACCGATTCCCATAGAGGATGAATGGCATTACACAAGAGTTTGATATA
>NW_019737403.1:0-1618 GCF_002891405.2 Cryptotermes secundus
TTTAGTAGCGGCAGTAATGCACCCCCCTAACTCACCCGTCCAAAATTTCTGGGTCCCATTTCTGAGTTCCTGTTAGATTTATTCTAACTTCAGCATTCACGTTCAGAAAAAGCTGATATCCACCCCTCAACAATTGTTATGACTTACAATATCTACCTACTTATGGCTCTACACCCCTTGTGGACCTTGGCTGCTTGCTCGGTTTCTTAATCTGTCAGTCGATAGGACTCCTTTGACGGGGGATCAGCCCGTCACAAGGTCGCTACTTGCACACGGGATAACACAAACACGGAATAAACGCACACAGACATCCATACCTTGAGTTGGATTTGAACCCACGATCCCAGTGTTCGAGCGGGCGAAAACGGTTCATGCATCAGACAGCGCGGCTACTGTGATCGGCTTTTGAATTGTAGTATACAATAATAAAATAACAGAGTGTTACAGACATCAGTGGCCAAGAAGCCCCAAAACTTTGTTATTCTCAGGCATCCTATTTGAGTAAGTAGTTTCTGCATACACGATTTACTTGAGCATTTATAACCTCTTGACCAGGAATGTACTTATGGGCCTATTACGATCATTACAATAGAGAGAGATGAGAAAAGAGAAGAATTGGGGAGACATACGAAGCTGACAGTTGTTATGTCGGTTTTCAGCTTGAAAATTATTCGGGACCTGAGAAGTGCTGACTAGCCTGGGCGTTCATAAACGTATTGTAACATGCAGTGCCACTGCTATGCAACGTTCACGAGATCGAACATGCGTTGCTCGGTAACGGCTGGGTAAATATTTCTGTGGAAACAAGACACACACAATGCAGTTGCAATGGAAAATGGGGCGCTTTCTGTTGGTCCGCTCCGAGGCTCTATAGCGAGGACCCCAGGCTGAGGCAGTTCACTATCCCATGTGGAGGTGGGGTTCAATACTTCCAATGTAGCCCTGCTAGTCGTAGGAGGCGACGAAAAGGAAAATCTCGAAACTGAGACAGAAAAATATGGCCACTAGTCCCACGGGACTCGGACCCGAAAATGACTGCGCTGGCGAGAACCAGCAGCAGTTGTAAACGACAGACCCGTGCTCTCGTCAGAGAGAGCGCCCCACATCAACAAAGGTGCAAATGTCTGACAGTAATAGAAATATGGTTGTAAGCCCCAGATGGGTGCTTTATTCAGAGATAGACTGGCCGACTGACCGTCGATCGTAACAAACACAGTGTGTCCAGGTTCTGTTAAGTCGGTGTTCATTAAAAAAAAAGACGTGAATTATTTTCAAAATTTCGCTCTTTTTATTCAAAATAGTCTCCTTCTGAATCAATACATACATACCCGATTGAATAGTTTTCGAAAAGAGTCACTGTACTCCTTTTGTGGAATCGCATTTAAAACTGCGGTACATTCCCTTCTGGATGTCCCGGATGGTGTCGTGACAGTCTCCTTTCATCGCCAACTTAACTTTTGGGAACAACCAGAAATCTGCTGGAGCCAAGTCTGGCGAATACGGAGGATGATCAAGGACTGTGATCCCTTTTCTGGCGAAAAAGTCGCGCACGATCTTCGATTTGTGGGTTGGTACATTGTCTTGGAGGAGCGACCAGGAACCTTGCTCTTGATATTCA
>NW_019737404.1:0-523 GCF_002891405.2 Cryptotermes secundus
TTTATCGTGTAGAGTGCAACAGGATGCTTAAATATAATATTACTACTAGGATATTTATTTATATATATATTAAAGGGCATAATCTGCTGTACCTAGCCTGGACTGAGAGGCCGTGTAAATATTGTACATTTATATAAGAAATAGGTATACTGTAAATGTGTAAATACAGACAATGGACAAATTACTACAGACTGACTAACAAATGACAGACCCGACCTCTCGTCAGAGAGGGCGCTACACATAGACAAGACAGTAACTTTCATTCAAAAGAAATATCTGGTCATGAGCCCCAGCTGGGGCTCGACACCAAGGCAGACAGACTGACTGACCGTCAGTTGCAACGTGACTCTGACTCTGACTGACTCTGGCCGAGTTATTCAGTTCCACGCAGTTCATCATCAGCCTACGAGCTAGCAACATCAAGCAACTTCAACCAGCAGGCTTCGTCGCCAGCGCTCGGTCTTCGGAGGCATCGGCAGGCTGCGCCAGGCACGACTGCCTCGGCCCTCCCGCGCTCTCCCAC
>NW_019737404.1:704-9308 GCF_002891405.2 Cryptotermes secundus
TTGAGTATGCCAAGGACCCTGAGAGCTATACCAGCGGTAGCGTAGCTACTGGCAGGGCCTCCCTTGCTGGACAGGTCAAAGGGTAGGCATCAGACGAAGAGAGACACCGAAAACTGATGCCGGAAGCAGCGTCATCAGCGGCGACTTGAAGCACAGAGAAAATGATGCTCGAGATGGTTCAAGTTCGTATAGCAACAGGCGTGACCAGAGTGGTTTGAACGGCTGTTGTACTGCGATGTGGAAAGCAAATGGAAAAACTACCACATTATCACTATTCCTGGATAGTCTCTTTCCAAAAACAGAAGATTGCATTAAGTGGAGAAACTGTTTTGGAAGAGGCTGTGGACCTGTCATCTGACAGATTACTGATGAATGAATGAATGAATCTAAAAAACTTTTAATAAAAACTTTTAATTAGCATCAAGGAATCTTATACATTTTTAAACTTACATTCCCAGGAAACTGCTGTGTTTGTGAAATGTTCTATTCTGTGTACTGTGTGTTGTAACATATAAGTGTACATACTTTGCGTGTAAACAAATTATGTGATAGTGGTTTCCTATTTGTAGTGATGTTTGCCCTCTGAAGATGGTCCACTGAGACCGAAACATGTAAGGGTGTTAAGTTTTTACGTAGTAAAGACTTACAGGTCACATTGGACGGAGTGATTTATAATTTGTTCTACAAGAATATTAACATTCCAATTATACCAGTTCTGAAAATCGCACATTTTAGAGAACACAAAAAATTGCACTGTAAAATATATCACACTGCACAGAATTAATAATGCATGACAAGCATCTCTTACACTTGTAACTGTATACTGTGTTCCCAACATGTACAGAGATTTCTTTAATTCTTTCACTGCTAAATTTTTATTGGATCAAAATGCTTTGGTTGGATAATTAAACTAAAAAAAATTCTTAATTTAAATCTATTTTTACAACTTACTTTCCTACAAATAAAATCTAAAAGTTTATGACAATGATATATTAAATACAAATACTATATTTCTGAACGTTATCCATTATCCTGCTTTTCTTTAAAATACCCTCCTGTTTTTACTTAAACCACAACTTTTCAGAGATTGGAATCTCTCTCTGTGTTAAGGTAAAACCTACTGTTGGGCCCAATCAATAGAGATGGTCCATACCTCCAAAATATGTTTCAACTAAAAACAGGACAATGAATAATGTTAAGAAACATAATATTTGCTCTCTTACACCATTGCCACTGGTTATGCATGCACAAATCATGCCAACACTTGCAGACCGTTCTGTGGTCTCTGGTTATGCGGTATCTCTCAAAACAAGGGATGGTACACCTTGCTGGCTCTCCTGGAAAGGATGGACAGAAAAATGAAGTCTGCCTCTTCCTACAGTCCTTCTTTCCTTTGTAGTTGTATTGTGATGACCTCATGGAGCAAACAACATTCACATGAGATTTACCATCAAATTGTCAAACGAAGTGACGTTCACTCAGTTGAGCTTTGGGAAAGGTCATCAAATTTTCTTCCCCTCTCAGTAGATATTGTCAATGATTCTCTAATTCATCAAATTTCCTTCCTCTCTCATTGGACGTTGGCGATTCTCCCACTTATAAGGGCTATTTCTATCATAAAATACCACAGAAAATGGCACCTTTAAATTCTTATGTGCTACCTGTAACTGGTAGGTATTGGATCAAATCTGTTGCATTCATATATGTCATGTAATGTGCCACCAATCTGGGTTTATGTACAGTGTGAAATTCATTTTCCCTTTCCTTAGACATTGAGTTTCCCACATTTTCTAGAGAATCGGCTCACTGATGGTGGTGAGGTCGTCAGCCTTACACGCCGGCCGCCCTTCACCCCCAAAGAAGATTCCTGGTAGTCATTTCTGTTAGAAGCTGAAACAACTCCAGGCACATAGTTGGGCTAGAGAGATTAGGTCAATTAAAAAAATCCAGTGAACTAAATGGGAATCAAACCTGCAAGTTTCCGGCTTGTAGCATAGTGTCTCAACGAGTTACAGGTGGGATGGTGGATTTTGGCCGGTGGATCTCTGATGCATAGTGGTCTGACGCAAGTCAGCGAGCCTAAGACTGGTGAGCATGCGCAGCGACACCCTCAGTAAGAAAGTAGACTTTGAGCTCGCAGGATCGCTGTTATTAGTAGATATTGTGTGCTTTTCCCATGTACCAGTTGCTTGTTTTATTTGATATATTTTTTATGGCAGTAACACATTTAAAAAGAAAACAAATGGCACCTATTCAGTCAAAACTTAGTAACAAAACATTGCACTGCCAGACCCAACAGGCTGTAAATAATGTTCATTCATTTATGAAAAGTGAAGTGGCTGCAGGTCATGTATTGATACTGTTTAGAAACGTACAAGCGAGAGTACTCAGGTCAACCGGAGTTTCAGAAAGAAGTTTACAGAGAATTCTGAATGAAGATTATCAATGTGAAAAAGAAGGCACTATGTTTGGAACTCCCGGTAAATACCATTCTGTACCTAAACAGATAACAAATTCAGATGATTTTGATATATCTGTGATTTGACGGGCAGTCTATGATTTCTGCACCCAAGAAGAAACTTCCTACTGTGAGGAAACTACTTACAAAACTAAGGAAAACCATAAATTTCAAGGGAGGTAGTACCAGCCTAAAATTGATTTTACGGAAGATGGGTTTTAATGGAAGAAAAAGCGAAATAACAGGGGCGCCTTGATGGAGAGGGACATTAGGTCGAAGAGAGTAGCATATTTGCGTGCAATAAAGAAGTACAGGGAGGAAGGTCGGACTATAATTTATGAGGACGAGACCTTCATTCACAGCAGTCACACCAGACCTAAAAACTGGACGGATGACACTCCATCAGGGTACATTGCACCCGTATCGAAGGGCCAGAGGTTGATTATTGTGCACGCAGGAGGCAGAACCGGCTTCATTCCGGGTCATTTTTGATATTTAAATCTCATCTCAAGACCGGGGACTATCATAGCGAAATGAACGTGACAAATTATCAGAAGGAGCTAACAGAAAAACTTTTCCGAATTTGCCTCCAAAATCAGTTCTTGTAGATAATGCACCATATCACAACGTGCAGTTTAATAAGGCGCCAACCAGCCAGACCAAGAAGGCCAAGATGATGTGGTGGCTTAGTTAGTTAGTTAGTTAGTTATTGGAGAGGGTGAGTTTCCCCATGCACTGAGACCAGTATTGGTCCATTGTGCTTCCCTTTATGATATTCTACCAGTCTCTATACCCTACCGATACTGGTGCGTACCATCAGTTCCGACCGAGCCAGTGAGTTCGGCCTCTACTGGCTTAGCGGTATCTATAATGCTTGCCCCATCTATCAGAGGCGTTAGAGACTACTGTTGGGCGGGAAATGTCCTTGAATTTGGCTCAGTGACCTCTTTTGGAGATATGAGGTTCTTTTACGTGCCGTAAAGCTACGACACGGGACCAACGGCTTAAAGTCCCTCCCGGAGGACTTGTTCCCTGAATTTTTCCGCCCTTAAAAATTCCACGACCTCCGCCGGGTTTGAACCCCCGTACCACGAGTCATGAGGTGGGAACGTTATCTCTAGACTACGGAGGCCGCTGTGGGGTGGCTTACAGTGAACAATGTGCCATTTCATGACAGAATGCTCAAAATTCAGCTCTATGACCTGATAAAGGCACATAAACCCCTCCACAAAAGTTTGTAATGGACAACGTAATGGCTGCATATGGATACAAGTATTACGACTTCCACCTTATCATCCAGTCTTGAATCTGATTGAACTCGTTTGGGCTGATGTTAAGCAATCAGTAGGGGGCAGAAAATGTCTCATTTCATTTGGATGATGTGGCAAAGAAATGTGAGAAATGGTTCATTGAATTTGGAATAGAGGATTGGGAAAAGTTTGCGACCGCACCAAAAAAATAATATAAAGAAATATATACCGAAAAAGAGGGAATTAGAGAGAACGCTGTAGAAAGAATTGTCATTCGATGTTCTGAAGACAGCAGTGACAGCGATTCCAGTGATAATGATAGAACTGAACACAGTCAAAACAGTGACTTGTCTTGAGTTTAACTGTTAGACGAATAATTAGTATTGTGTTAGGTTTATGTGCATTTTAATTTAACGTTGTTAGTGTAGTGCAGCATACTGTGAGTAAATTAGTTCATCATAATTGGATGTTAAAAAGCCTGAATTGTGACTGATAGGACTGAAGTTCCAGTTACGTGTAAATTCATGCTGCAGTCGGAGAGCAACTTCCAACCTCACAAGCAGCCTGCGTACAAATGTTCTCTCTGCAGACAAAGTAATTTCGTATCATAGACTCGCTCTCATGCGCTGACAGTGAAGGACACGGGCCAAAAAGTATCGGCCGGCTTATACACTACCACAAGCCCCTAGACTGTACTTGCAATAATTCAGTTCCACTGTTATGCATAGCCAAGAGCAGATTCATTAGCCTTGTCTCTCGCCAAGTATATATAATCATGTTCATTGTATTCACCCAACTCTTGGCTCATCCCCCTTTCTTATATTAAATGTTTATGGCTCTGGGTCGATAGGAAGGCCTTTTCTATTTTCCCTCAAAGTGCCATATGCACCCATGCTGTTTGTTCTCAGTTTCTGTAAAAAGGCAGGGAGAGAAAGAAAGCTATAGCAAGTGTCACGTAACTTCAAACAAGGCCAAGAGTAAACTTGAATGCGCAGAATTTCAGTCAAGGGGGTGGGTTGGAGAAGTGACAGGCGGCCAGTTGTTTGCAAGGCACAAACAACTGGCCACTTGTCACTTCTCACACCCTCGAACCCACCCCTTTGCCTGATATGTTTCTTCTGCACATTCAAGGTAACTCTTGGCCTTGTTCGAAGTTACGTGACACTTGCTTTAACATAACGGGCAACATGCCCTTTGTTCTCAATCAATTTCAATTTAAAAATTTAGAAACACTTAGTCCCAGAGTTGTTCACCAGTATCTTCGGGCTCCACACATTTTCCTGTGTAAACTCCAATTGTACAGAAAAATCCAGTTTTACTGTCATATATAGACCAACCTTTTACACTCCAGTTAACACGAGTTCAGAAGGAATGGATATTTTACAGCCAAAGCAGATATTTACCATGTGTGTGAGTATGAGTATGAGTATGAGGGGTGAACCATAAAACCGAACTTCGGACCGCGACCTTCAATGATCTATTGTGCTTCACCTTTCGATTAAGTTAGTATCCACGGTGTGGGCATTCTCTCTGTGTCTCAGCAAACCGATCTGACTTCGCCATCAAGACCATCAAGACCTTCCGAACTGTTGCACGTGCCGCTTGCTGCTCACGCTTTCTAAGCCTTTATTTTAAATTAACGAACACGAATGAGCTACATAGCCTTCATTAAAGCCGTTCTGTATGTCCCTCTTCCACTGATCGTATAGACTGCGAATCGCGACTCAGAGAGATTCTCATTAAGACTGTCGTCTTCCAGGATTCTGAGGCCATACTGTTTGGTACATAGGTGTCAGCGTTTTGGAGGAACATCTTTCCTCATTTTTTTCAGGATAGAATAGTGATTGTGACCTCGTGTAGTTTAGTTTCGGAGGAATTTCCCGTCTTCCATGTTTGTTGTAGTTTCCTGTGCCGTTATACCGACTGAGCTTCTCGGGCTCTTTCAATATTTCTTTTACGCCTCAGATTCCGTTTAAAAGTTCTCGCCCATTTCAATATATAAGTGCATAATGAAACATTTTAATGACAGAAAGAGTAATGATTTCTTCCGAGAAGTCGTTGTTGGTGCTATTGACATTACATTAAAAAAAACGATGTTGTATTCCGTGGTTGAGGGATAAGGTTGGCCTTGGGCGAGCGGATCCCTTGGGAGGCAGAATGGGGTGTACCTCTCAGCAGTTGTAATATAACTGAAGTTTTATTACTAACAAATGAATTACAGGATCTTGCTGGAAACGTAGAAGTGGTTATCTGCCTAAGCTACTGGCAGTACCGACTATTAGACTGACATACAAGTACTCTCAGCTAGTTGAATGATCTAAAAGCACTTGGGGCGTCAGTCCTTGGGATTTTATACTACAATTAAAGACTGAGTCCCGGATTATGCCCAAATACGGTTATAAAAGTAGTCACTTGAAAATCAATCTCGACTGCTATATCATTCCCAGCGCTGTGCGGGCCCTCACTCCAAATGTGACGTCGTGTCTCGGGTCACAAGTTCAATTGATATCCGGCCGGCTGACAACACTTTTGGGGAAGAATACAGCTTACACAGCTTATAAATATATTCTATTAAAATAATCCAATTATATGCAATACCTTGGTATTTGTACCTATTTCTACAGGTAATTTAATATCATCATTATATGCAATACATCCCTTGTAGACCCATATACAACACCGAAGTCCAAATCTAAACACCCAATATTGAAGTAAAAAAAATCTATTCCGAATTTGTAATTTTCGTGAGAATGGTGACAGATGAATTTTTTTTGTGGGGAAAAAATAATTATAGATATAAAATATGCCTAGGCAATATCCAACCGGTCTAGGCGACACAAAGAACAGATTTGGTGGCAGAGCCCTCTGCTGAGTAGAATTAGTACTACATGTTCCCCTCGTTGGTGTCTCCACCTTATTGTGGTGAGGGGGTTTGAGTATGCCAAGGACCCTGAGAGCTATACCAGCGGTAGCGTAGCTACTGGCAGGGCCTCCCTTGCTGGACAGGTCAAAGGGTAGGCATCAGACGAAGAGAGACACCAAAAACTGATGCCGGAAGCAGCGTCATCAGTAGCGACTTGAAACACAGAGCAAATGATGCTCGAGATGGTTCAAGTTCGTATAGCAGGAGGTGTGACCAGAGTGGTTTGAACGGCTGCTGTACTGCGATGTGGAAAGCAAATGGAAAAACTACCACATTATCACTTTTCCTGGATAGTCTCTTTCCAAAAACAGAGATACCATGTATGCGAGATGTTTCCTCTGGAGGAAAAACAATCCGGAGGTAAACTACTTCCCCAATCGGATCTCCGGGGGGGAGTGTTTCTAGAGGAAATGTCATGCAGGTGTTACAACAAGAAAAAGTCCGAAGATCAAGGAAACATCATGGATACAAGATTGGAACATGGAATGTAAGGACCATGAATCAAGCAGGCAAATTGGAGAATTTGAAAACGGAAATGGAAAAGAATGAGGTGTCTGTTCAAATTGTCAGCGAAGTGCGATGGAAAGGACAAGGCGAAATAAGAAGTGGTGATTATACGGTGTATTATTCCGGAGGTGAACGGGTTGAAAGAGGTGTGGCAATAGTGGTTCATAAAAGTGTAGTGAGGAGCGTTGTTAAGAAGATTACTTGTAATGACGAATTATTGCTATGAAGTTAAAGGCAGAACCGGTAGATATACTCATTATGCAAGTGTATATGCCGACATCAGAGTATGAAGATGATGAAGTGGAAAAATTGTATGACACAATTGAAGAAATTCTTCAGAAAGATGGAAGAGGAGACACAAACAGCATTATATTGGGAGACTGGAATAGCATTGTTGAGATGAACCATATCAGAATATTGTAGGATCACATGGACTAGGAAGACGGAATCACAGAGGTCAAATGCTTACTGACTTTTGTGAAAGAAATAAACTGATTGTCACCAACACTTGGTTCAAGAAGCCAAAGAGAAGAATTTACACATGGAAGGCACCTGGGGATTGGAGGAGGCATCAGCTGGACTACATCCTTGTGAAACATCGATTCAGAAATAGTGTGAAGGATGTGAAGACGCTTCCTGGGGCAGATATTGACACTGACCACAACTTACTGGTTTCCAAGTTCCGAACCAGGTTGAAGAGAATTATAAGATTTCGAAAGCGCAGACCTAGATGGGATGTTGAGAAGTTATATGCTCAAAGACAAAGCGTGCAAGAGACCCTAGAAGAGAAACCCGGTGCAATTGAAGGTGAAAGCGGAAATGCTGAAGCGCAGTGGAAGAACATAAAAGAATGCATGTTAGATACTATCAGTGATTTGGTTGGTAAAGTTGAGAAATAGCAAGAAAACCATGGGTTACACAGGAGATGATGGGTAAAATGGAGGAGCGAAGGAAATGGAAGAATGTCAACAATGAAGAAGGCAGGAGGAAATACAGGAGACTGAGGAATGAATTGAAAAGAGCCACGGACAGGGCCAAAGAGGAATATCTTGAGAAGATATGTAATGAGATTATGGAATTTCAAAGAACAGGACGTTATGGGTTGATGTACATGAAGACAAAAGAACTAGGATGGAAAGAGAATCATGGGATTCAAAATGTTGGCATCGAAGACTCCCAGGGGAATAGAATAGTAGATCAGAGGCAAGTGCTGAAAATTTGGGAAAATTATATTTCAGAACTATATGATCGACCTAATCGGCCAGAAACCTTAGAAGTTGAACCGGAAGAAGAAGTAGATACAGACGAGAAAGGACCATATATTTTACAAAGTGAGGTGGAAAAAGCTATCAAGGAAATGAGGAAGGGAAAGGCTACAGGAGATGATGATGTACCTGGAGATGTGCTCAAGTTACTGGGAGAAGGTGGTTTGAAAACACTGACAAAACTATTGAACACCATATATG
>NW_019737404.1:9601-13589 GCF_002891405.2 Cryptotermes secundus
TCTAACAAAAATGAGTACCAGGAATTAATTAAATAATTTTCCTGGGGAGTAGAGCGCGGCCGGTGCGTAAGGCTGACAATCTTACCGCCATCTTTGAGCCGATTGTCTAGATAATGTGAGACCCTAAACGTCTCACAACCCTATGGGTCTTCACGGCCTGTTAAAGGAATAGCTTTACTTATTTTACTCAAGAAGGCTAAAGGATTCTGCTATTGTACCTACTAATGAAACCATTCGAAAATTTACTGCAATAATTGTCGAGCCATAGCATGCAGATGACCTTGTGTTAATAGCTAAGGAAGAAACTGTGCTACAGAGCATGATTGATAGACTAATTGAAATTGGAAGGTGCTATGGCATGGAAATGAATGTGGAGAAAACAAAAGTAATGCAAATTTCGAGACAACCAACCCCAGTCACAATAAAGATAGACCAAAAACAACTGGAGAATGTGAAATGTTTTAAATATTTGGGTAGCTTGCTGACATGATGGAAGGTGTACTAGTGAAATTAAATCTAGGATTGCCATGGCAAAAGCTGCATTTAGCAAGAAGAATCGTTTTAGAATCAAACTGGACTTAAATCTGAGAAAGAAACTGGTGGAATGCTACATTTGGAGCATGGCTTTCTATGGGGCTGAAACTTTGACACTTAGTGCAGTAGATCCGAAACTCCTGGAAAGCTTCGAAATGTGGTGTTGGAGAAGGATGGAGAAGATCAGTTGAACCGATTATGTGAGAAATGAAGAAGTGTTATTTAGAGTCAGTGAGCAGAGGAATATCCTACACGAAATAAGAAAACGGAAGGCTAATTGGATTGGTCATATCTTACGCCGTAACTGCCTCCTAAAGACGTTATTGAAGGAAAGATAGAAGGTCGGATAGAAGTGACAAGAAGACGAGGAAGAAGCCGTAAGAAGATGCTGGATGACCTTGGGGACAGAAGAGGATACTGTCATTTGAAGGAGAAAGCTCTAGATCGCATTAAATGGAGGAATTGTTTCGGAAGAGACTGTGGACCTGTCGTCTTGGCTGATTACAGATGATGATGATGATGATGATGATGATGATGTTCACCAGCCCGTTCAGTACTCTGTCCTCTCTGACCCCTTTGTGTCGGCTAAGGTACCATGGCGACCAAATCCACGAGGACCACGAGCGACCACAAGTGACCATAATCCCCACAAGTAGAATAGTCTTCCATCGTCGGTATCGGATATTAAGTTTATAATGAGAGTGTGTAAGTTTTGGGTATTAATTAGGGAATCATTAGGATCATTCGAGAGAAATTAAGTTTCCTCATATTTTTACAAATTATGGTGTTCGTGATATGATTTCACAGTTGCAAGTTCAAATTGGTATTCTACTAAACTTCGCAACGCCCATTCTGAGGGTGATTTTACCAGTAAAATACACATTTTTACTGTTTTATCCCCTTTCTCCCCTATTACACATACCAATCCAACTTGTAACGGAAGTCGTCAGAGCTGGTGGTCTATATTGAACTGGTTGAAGTTGCAGGGCAACTGTTGCTGTTTCTGGGAAGTAACTCCGTGCAGTCTGGTAGCAAGTTACTCACGTTTTGGAAGCAAGAGGTTCTCTCAAAATGGGTGAAAGAGCTGCCTTCCAAACTGAGCAACAATCTGTTAAGACTACACAACGTGTAATAAGACATCAAGCTTCAGTAATCTCTGTTGGCTTCTTCTGTGAGAACAAAGTAGTTTACGTTAGTGAGTGTTTGTTTACAATAATTAGTATTTCCTTACAGACTTGGGCAAGTATTCAGAGCAAGGTACTGGTGTACTTGTTAGAAATTTGATGCTATATCACTAGGATTCATGTAAACGAATTCATTTGCCTCTCACAAAGCATCATGTGTGATAAAGGTTTCAAGGTTATGAAAGATTCTGCATTCGCTTGGAACAGAATTCTGCTACAGAGAGCTGAAGAAACATTTCCTGCTGTGACAGAAAAGATGGTGAGTGTTTTGTGCTTGTGTGCACAAACAAGAATTTTATCATAATCAGTCAATTCTCATATCTTAGGAAACTAAACTTTTTATGCCAAGCTTGTGTTAGTGTTCATGATCCATCTGGGGAGTTTACATGGTTCTTCATATGGTAACACTTTGCATTATTATGTGGGAGAGGGACCAATTGAAGGAGAGTGATATGGGTATGTATGTAAGGGGTGGGCCGTAAAGAACGGCCCCCACACTACGACCTTCAAAGACTATTGTGCTTCCCCTTGGATTACCCCTTTATTAATCTAAGAGTGTAGGACTCTGCTTATGGGGGATGTTATAATAGTCACAAGTGAAAAAATATTAAATAAGCTGTGGCCTCACAATCACACAGGATGTGTGCTGCTGTTTCATTTTCTTGTAGGCACCTTTCACAGGTTGGGTTGTCTGTCAGTCCCAACTTGAAAAGGTGTCCTTTCAGGTGGTAGTGTCCGGTAAGTAATCTTACCACCCATCTTAATTGATCTCTGTTTAATCTCAACAGATCCTTCATTCTTCTGGCAGAGGGTCCTGCTATAAAACCCTTAGCCTGTCTTGAGTCCAGTTATGGATTTACAGTATTTTTTTATGATTTCTATCAGTCCTGATCGCTTTTTTTGGCAACTCCAATTGAGATGCTGCAAGCTCTGTTCAGGTCCTATGAACAGCTGTTCAGATCATGATATGTGTAGGTCATATAGCACGCATGTGAGAATGAGAAATGCATACAAAAATTTTGACAAGACAATTGTGAAGATGGATTTTGTTAAAGATACAGTTATGGGCTTTCAGACTGGGTTTGTTTGTGTCTGGATGCAAAGTCATGATGAGCATGTGTTTACACAGTAATGAGTGCTTAGGTTCCATAAAGAGCAGATACGTATTGTCTGTACTTCCACAGGGACCACAGGTTTCTCAGGTTTCTACATTATGAACTTAACACTTGCTAAGATTATGAAGTCTGTAGAGAAGAAATCTGTACAGAGCAGCTGTTATGGGTTACATGTAATGAGAAACAGCTACAACAAGGAGAGCATATATTGTTTCATGTGTGGTGTTGTACAGCCATGACTGATAGAAGATGTGATGCCTTTACAGACCTGTACAAATTCAGAGAAGGTTTTAGTGGCTCCCTATGGTGAGACATACCCAGCAGGTCATGATGCAAGCCAGGCCATCAATATAAAAGCTGAGGCAGTCTCAGATGCAGAAGAGGAAGTGGATCCTGTGCGAATAACATTTCAGGAGATAAAGGCTGAACCCGAGGTGAGCTGTATGCTTCTGTATGTCTACTGTTAGGCAGATATCACAGATAGGCAGGAATTGCAGTTGTCTTTCTCATCTCCATCTGTCTGTCTGAGAGAAATTCTATAGCAGCGAAAATCCTTTGGGAGTCACGGAACTGTTTGCAGTTAGTTGCTGGTACACTTCTTAGAAACAAGAATTTCAGTTACTAGGACTCTTGTAAGCTAATTACAGTGAACCCCACAAGATATTTATCATGTGATGAACAGGTTTCAGGGTTACAAAATCTGCATTCTCTTGCAACAGGAGTGGCAAGAATTGTACTTCAGACAGCTGAAGAAAAGTTTTCTGCTGTAAGCGAAAGAATTGTGAGTGTTTTATGCTTGTGTGCACAGACATGAATTTTATTGTATTTCAGTTGTCTTGGCCGAAGAAACTAAATACAAGGTGTGGCAATAAAGAACCCGGATTACTTTTATGACTCATTTCCGGCCACGTCATTGACGAAGAGGAGGGTAGGGCATTGACCCTTGGACTTCCCTCTACCGTCACACAAAGTTTCATTCACGTGCATCGGTTAGTCTGGCCGCGACCATTGTTAGAAGCGGATCGTGTTTCTGAGCTCCGTCGGAATAATGCTGAGTGCTAATGCAGAACAACGTGCTAACATCAAATTCCTCACAAAACTTGGAAAATCTGCCACTGAAACTTACAATTTGTTGACAGAAGTATATGGTGATCA
>NW_019737404.1:13933-20056 GCF_002891405.2 Cryptotermes secundus
ACAACGCGCTATCTGTGAAGAGGTATTTGGCAAAAAACAACATTCCAGTGATGGAACATCCACCGTATTCTCCGGACCTAGCACCGTGCGACTTTTTTCTCTTCCCAAAAATCAAGTCTGCGCTGAAAGGGACCAGGTTCGAGTCCGTGGATGCAGTGAAAGCAAAAGCGACGCAACTCTTGAAGAGCATAACACAAGATGACCTGCAGCACTGCTTCCAACAGTGGAAAATTCGCATGGAGCGGTGTAGGGATCGGGGAGGGGACTACATTGAAGGGGATAACATTTCGACTGTCTGATTTTTTTTTAATAAAGGGTTAGAGCATGAATCCGGTTTTCTTTATTGCCACACCTTGTATTGTAACGTGTTTTGCTACTGATTACGCTGTTTGGATTGTTAATAGGTTTATTCAACAACCTACAAATCTCGGCTACAGTTATTTATAACACAGTTGCGGGGTTTCACACTTTGTGACCCTATTCGCAATATTCAGTTCACTCTGTTGGCAGTAGTCAACACGTTTAGTACGGGAGCTATATAAGTGTCACTGTATCACACACTCGCAATTATTACTCGGTTATCATGTACTATCACTGACCCTCATGCACGCATCCGTAACTCGTAACTTGAGAACTGAGAACTGTCTTTGGCGGCTGTGTAGTTCCCTTATAAACCATCAGCAGGGCAACGAGAAAACAGCCACGTAATAGGCGCCACTGTTGCTACGGTCGTTTCTCGCAACCACTGTTTATCCACGTTGCATAGCGACCAGTGTGCTGGGACTCGGCTCACTTCGGCTCCGCTCAGCACGTCACTGCTGGTGGCGGGAGGGGAGAGAGGATGTTGACCTGCCTATTATCATAGCGCAACACGACACAATATTTTGTCACCTGCTTCTGTTTGTTCGCATAATCCATGTGGGGCATTCGTTACACGTGGGTGATGAAGGTTTGGGATATTATGTAGGAGAACAATGAGTTCAAGTAGAGTGATGTAGGTAAGTCATGTAGTGCACATGCAACAGAGAGAAATGCATACAAAGTTTTGGAGGGAAAACCTGAGAAAGGCAGACCACATGGGAGACCTAAGTGCAGATGGAGAAATGCTATTAAGATAGATTTTAAAGAAATAATTTGGAAGGGTTTGTACTGGGTCTGTTTGGCTTAGGATACAGAGCTGTGATGAGCATGTGTGATCTAGTAATGAACCCTTTCTGGCTTTCTCAACAATCTTGTATTCATTCTTCTTCTCCCCCATGCCTGCTATATGAGCTGCCCATCTCATCCTCCTTGACTTGATCATATAATTATGCTTGGTGAACGCAGGTTACAAGGTTTGGAGCTCTTCATTATGATGTTTTTAGGAACCAAAACATCAGATATTTTCTGTACTGCCGCAGTGACTGTTAGTTCCTTGGGAAGGTCACTGAGCTATGAACCGAGTACTTTCTACTGATCGTGATAGCTGTAGAGAAGAGCATCTGTACAGAACAGCTCTTATGAGTTAAATGTGATGAGAAACAGCCATAGGAAGGAGAGCATACACTGTTTAATGTGTGGTGTTGTGCATCCATTTCTGAGAAGGATGTGATGGTTTTTACAGAACTATACAAATTTGGAGAATGCTTTAGTGGGTCCATATGCTAAGACATACCCAACACCTCGTGATGCTAATCAGGCCATGAATGTGAAAGCTGAGGCAGTCTCAGATGCAGAAGAGGAAGAGGATCCTGTCCCAATAACATTTTCAGAAATAAAGGCTGAACCTGAGGTGAGCTGTATGTGCACTGTTAGGCAGATGACACAGATTTTCAGAAATGTTGCTTGTCTGTCTGATATCCATCTCTGTGAACATGAAACAACTCTGCTGCGCTCTTGACTAGATTCTGAAAGCTTCTTTTTCCTGAAATGTCTCTAGGCAACTGTAGTTCGTAGAATGTTGCTTGTGATGTACCAGTTCCATTTTCTTTTAACCACATCTAATATAGATGAAATGAAATTCTGTATAAACTGAGTGTTTGCGGTAACTTCTATACAGCTAAAATCCTTCACATTTTCTTTGTCTGTCCAGTCCAGTAAGCAGTGCTTTGGTACTACATCACAGAGTTCCCAGGATCTATAAATGCTAAAGTTTATCATTTGTTTGTCTCCCATGCAGTCTGTATCCATGTAATAACATAGAGGTGTCACTAGGTTGAAGATTTGTTATAGGATAACTAATGATTCTCTAAAGCTCTGTGACAATATGTGACAGATTATAGACACGTGTTGCCCGTTACCTAACACCGTTGGAGTTGCCCCTGTACCTGCTGTCAGGTGATTGGTTGTCATGACAGATCTTTTTGTTGTTTTCTGTCAGACAGAAAGGTAGCTGAACATTAGATATAAAGAATGTGTAAAAGGTGTAGAACACAATAGTGCATAACTGGCATTGGCAACACATCCTAATACAAGGAGTGTTCCATATATAATGCCTCCTCTTTTTTTTTTAGTGAAAACCACAACAGATACAGAAAGCATAATAATGCAGTTAAATAGAGCAAGATTTCAGCTACTTACACTTATTTTTCTGCATAATCACCACCCTTCGTTATGCACTTTTGCCAGCGATGAACGAGAGTTTGTAGTCTGCGTCCCTAAAAGTCTGCGCCAGCAGAGGCTAGACACTTTCTTACAGCTGCAATGATAGCATCGTTGTCTGGAAAATGTTGCCCACATAGTTCATCTTTCATAGGCCCAAAGAGATGGAAGTCTGAAGGTGCTAAACCGGGGCTGTAAGGTGGATGTGGTAGGACAGTCCAGCCAAACTTTGCAATGTGCGCGGTGGTCACCAAACTGGTATGGGGTCTAGCGTTATTGTGTTGCAAGCAAAAGGATGTCTGCTTCTCTGGCCTGACTCGAGAAATGCGGGTTTTCAGCTTAGTCAGCATCATCTTGTAGCGTTCAGAATTGACAGTCTTACCAGGCTCCAGGAAATCCAACAAAATCACACCCCACCTATGCCAAAAGACTGTGCACATCACTTTCCCTGCCAATGGCTGTGTCTTGAACTTCTTTTTTCTTGCGGAATCCAGATGTCGCCACTCGATGGACTGTCTTTTTGGATTCCGGCACATAGTGGTGACAACACGTCTCATCCCCAATGACGATGACGATGTCCAGAAATTTGTCACCTTCAGTCTCAAACTGGTGCAACAGGTCCTGACAAACTTCAGTTCGATGAGCTTTGTGGTCCTGTGTAAGCATCCTCAGGACCCACCTGGAACAAACTTTGCGATAATCTAGCTTCCCCAACATCATTTCCAATGCATTACAGCCGATATTAAGCCATTCACACAGTTCCCTGGTCGTTATCTGTCAATCTGTATGGATGGGCTGATCGAGGCACTGTTCATTGTGAGGAGTGGCAGATGAGCAGGGACGCCCAGGGTATGGCTTGTCGTGTACTTCACTTTCGCCACTGTTGAAACACTACGCACTGCCTCACTGTGCTGACATCCACTGTATTATCTCTGTACACCTTTAGTAAGCATCGATGGATGTCAGTGGGTGCAATTTGTTCGGCAGTGAGAAATTCAATAACATCTCTGTTTTGTACACACTTCTATGTCAGATGCCATTTTGGTAGACTGCTCTGCTATCACTATCTGTCGCATGACAACCAGACTAACAGTACATTGGCAGGAAAGTTCAGCCTTTACTGCAACACCACCAACATCCAGCTCAGACTTTACATATTAACACAAAAAAATAGTAGGCATTATATATGGAATGCCCTTCGTATATAGACACAATTGTGATGAAGTAGAATATACAATGCATGTAATTAAACACACAAATGAGGCTATTAATGAACATCAAAGAAAATTTCTATATATACATATAGACAGAGTTTCTTACTTTTCTCGGCCAGTTCACAGCTCTGCATTTCACAGCTACTGATGTACTGCTGGCTGCAAAGCACATACAAATGTTGCCAGTGAATCAGTATGCCTGTGGCCAGTCACATTTGGAATGAAGTATACAATTCACAGGTCACAGAAGGTGTTGAAAATGCTGTCCCCCTACACATAGACATTCCTTGCACCAGCAGAAGGGGTTCTGATTAACCCTTAACGTTTAACGGACCAATATTATATATATCTATAGGAAGTAGCACCCCGTGTTGGCCAAATATTATATATATATATGAGGCAGGACATGTGCTCCCTTTGGGAGTGCTGACAGTTTGATATTGGGTTTGAAACCGAAACATACCCAGGCAAGGTCATGTCAGAAGTTCATTTGTTAGCTCTGAACAATGAAATTGTTTATCACGGTACTGGTTTCGATACCACTTAAGTTTAGATATGAGTGTTTATGGTGTGGTCAGCCAAATATAGCCCAGCTTTGTTTTGAGAACTGAGGAGTAAATATTTATCTGTGCTCGCATGTTAGTGCTTCCAGAGCTTTCAAGGAAGTGTGATGTATTCAAGGATTAGTTTTCAGTAGTGAATTATCAGTTAGGAAGTCACTGTCGGATTGTCATATATTTCTTTATGTATTGTCATGTGTTGGGTATGTAACGCGACAAATAACTTCACACCGTATTGAATATAGCGAATCTGTTCCACATTCGCTCACACACACTTATACAATTCACAATTACTGCCATTGACAGTATCACAGTTACTTCCACTGCTCTCAGCAACTTCATGATCCACACTGTGTCACCCTGATCACACACTCTGCTCACATACTGCGCAGCCGGCTTTTTATACCATTCCGTTGCCTCGTGTTAATGGCGGTGTCCACTGTTATGTCACAGTGGAAAGTTCTGTTACATCACCTTGGGGGGGGGGGGGGGAGCAGAGTGTTTACTGGCATGTTAGAATGTTACCGTAGCAGCCGCAGTTGCTCTGATGCTGTTATGTCACTGTTGGAGGGGTGTGTCCTGCATAGCACAAATACGTCACAACATTTTATTTTGTGTCTCGGAAGAGGTATAAACCCAGTGAGCAAGTATTACTTTGTGAGTAAAAGGCATCTTCATTTCGGTATTTACTTTCGGTATCAGTGTCAGCCTGGCACTCTTTTTTCACTAATATTATAATTACTTTGCATCACTATTGTTCGAGTATTACTAATAGTTGAGAGTGTCGCTTTGCCATTCAACATAATTTATTCGATTTTGTGGGAAACCCCACCTCCCCCAAAATGATTCTTAAATCGCGCAGACGAATATCACGGTCAGTAACGTTTCTTGGGGGAGGCCAAGTTCATCTGGTGCCCAACTGAGTCGACTGGAGGTGAAACTTTCACAGCACTGGCCCACCAAAGGGAAACAAAAACATCATGTGTGTTCGCTAAATAAGAAAAGCAGGAGCACCATTTTCTATTGTAAAAAGTGTGATGTTGCACTGTGTGTTTTGGAGTGCTTCGAGAAGTGGAACATGCGCACGTCAAGAGTGTGAGGTATCATAAACTGTGAAGTGACTGCATACTTCTGTATACATTTTATGTACATATGTAGCTGTTGCAAGGCATTCACACTCCTGCTTCTACACAGTGTTGTGTGCCCAATACCATTTCATACAACCAGAAGTAGTGGCCATTTTCTGGCAAAAGCCAAACGTTTACACTGTCAAGGAATCTTGTGTGGCATCCATGGAGGTGACTCATATGGATTTGCTCATGGTATCAGGGTGGACATGTCTATTGAACTGACTCTCTGCTATTCTTTTTGAGGCCTTCCATACATATATATCTATATATATATATTGCTTTGGGGATTTTTCTGGGTCACATGCAGCCTTTCTTAGTATAATTTCTTAGCACAGCCTTTATTGTTATTTCATTTTAGGAGCCTATCAACTATTAATTAGATGCCTGTCCAGCCTTACATATGCATAATTTTATTTAATATTATAATTTGTTAAAGAGTGGCAGTGCAACTGAACGTCTGTTGACTCAGACACCTCCATACATGCTGATGGACTCAGGCACACACCACTCAGGGGGGTGTGCTCTCTCTGTCCCTCCCTCCCCTTTGTCACCACTCCCATGCCTACCGATTTAACATCCCACTGTACTGTGGCTTCAAACTCATATTTATTCCTATTAGGATTTTTCATGTTATTTACT
>NW_019737404.1:20391-24525 GCF_002891405.2 Cryptotermes secundus
CATACATAGTGGGGAGAAGCCATTTTACTGTGATGTATGTAATAAGTCATTCGATGAGCATAGTAGTCTGAAGACACATCAGCGCATACATAGTGGGGAGAAGCCATTTTGCTGTGATGTATGTAAAAAGTCATTCAGTAATCTTAGTAATCTGAAGACACATTAGCGCATACATAGTGGGGAGAAGTCATTTTGCTGTGATGTATGTAATAAGTCATTTAATCAGCAGAGTCAACTGAAGACACATCAGTGCATACACAGTGGGGAGAAGCCATTTTGCTGTGATGTATGTAATAAGTCATTTAATCGGCAGAGTACTCTGAAGACACATCAGCGCATACATAGTGGGGAGAAGCCATTTTGCTGTGATGTATGTAATAAGTCATTCAGTGATCATAGTAATCTGAAGAAACATCACCGCATACATGTTGATGTGTGCAGTAAATCATAGAGCAGTAGAGATGGGTTTAGGCTGAAGGAACAGTACGTGACTTATAGCATGCCACAGTTTTGCTGTTTGTGGCATGCTTCAGTTTTGTAGAATGCTACAATATATTGGAGTTGATTGCTGTTGCATACCTTTAGAACTGATGGGAAATGTCATGAGATCAAGAAATAAAGTGGTTTGGCACTCAGACACTCCCTTGCCGTAGTGGGAAAATGTCAACTGAAAATTGTGAAGTAAGTTTCAGTGTAATTATATAATTCTGGAATAAAATTAGGCAATGTCATTAATATTATTAATTGGAATTCAGAGGTTTCATGTAGTGGAATGACACAAGAGGAATAGCTTTTAAATGTACTTAAATTCAGTGTCATTATGCCCCTCCCTACGTACCCATTTTCTTCACTGCCCGAATGAACTGCATCATAACTGAAGCCAATTCTTTGTCACTCTCAACAAGTGATCTCAGATTACTGACANATTACACTAAGTGACAACACGTTCAAACAAAAAACAATGCACAAAACACAACAATAAGGACATCCTACCACAATGAATACAAACCAAATATGATTAACTACAACAATTACAGAGAAATACAAACAACTGCAAAAATAGAACAACAATTACAGAGAGAGAGAGAGAAAAAATCAACACCCAAAACACAAACAAAAGGAAACCAACAGTCATGGATGCGTAATGTCATTTACTTCACTTCAGTTCACTTCACTTCACTGCAATTTTTTTTCTTTTTAATTATTTCCACCCCAACTTCACTTCGCCTCATTTATCACTTTCCTAACCCTTTGCCTAAAATTGCTTGGTTTACAGGACAGAGTACCTAAAGCATCTGCTGGTAGTTGGTTCCAGAGCTGTATGATCCTATTTACAAAGGAGTATTTCCTGATATGTGTCCGTTGCTTTCTACTCCTAATTTTCTTGCCATGATCACCCCTGCTCAGATAGAATGGTGTTTCTAATCTGTCACCTATAGCCTTCCAAGCCCGTTCTCCCGTGTATGCTTTGAAGAGAGCACATATGCGAGCTATCTTTCTGTGCTCTGTCAAGGTTTCCCAGTTCGATTCATTCCTATGGTGTGCAAATATAGCTGCTTTCTCTTGCACCCGGTCTAACACATTTATCTGTCCCTCCCTGCAAGGATCCCAGCACACCGCCCCATATTCCAGAATCAGACGCACTAAAGATGTGTATGCTAGACTTTTAGTTTTGCTATTTCCCTTTTTTAGAATACGCATTGTAAAATGAAGTGCCTTCCAGGCTCCTTTCACAGTGTAATTAACTTGATCAGACCAGCTTAGTTCGCTGCGTAAAATTATTCCCAGATATTTACAGCTGCTCGCTTCTGGGATTACTTTGCCCCCTAACGAATAATTTAGTGGCTCCGTTACTCGAGCCCTCGTGAAACAAACTGCCTTACTTTTAGTTGGATTAATTTTCATCTCATTTTCAACCGCCCATTTCCCAAGTCTGTTCAGATCTATCTGCAACTTTTCCTTATCATTATTATTTTTAATTTTCCTATATATTATACAGTCATCCGCGAATAGCCTAATAGTTGACTCAATATTTCTCCAAATATCATTGACTTAGGCGAGGAACAGTAGTGGGCCCAGCACACTTCCTTGCGGTACTCCTGACGTTCTGACTTCCTCCGATAGTTGCCTTCCTACTCTGACTCTCTGCATACGGCCCAAAAGGAATTCCCTTATCCATATAACTACCCTTGAGTCCACTCCTGAGGCCGCAATTTTCGTAAGCAGACGATCATGACAAACTAAATCAAAGACCTTCGAAAAATCTATTACAATTGTGTCTATCCTATTTCCATTATCCAGTGAGTCTGCAATGTCGTGGTAGACCGTGATATGTGTTCCATTTTGTGTGTCTTCACCATATAAAGTAGTAGGCAGTGCATGAATGGATTTGCAAGTTGCAGTTGTCCTCAGAAAAGTGTGAAGGTAGGCTGATGCTGTGTATTCTGTATGCTTAAAGAAGGGAATGTGCAGTGAAATCATCTGACTCAGGATGGGGGCCAGTGTCTGGCTGTGGATGGTAATGAACCCTTGCATTTCATAACATGTTGGTAATTCATTGAGTAGCTGAGCAACTAGTAGCTTCTCTGGAAAGGTGTAGCTGTGTTAAGTTGGTTAATATTTGGCATTAGAACTTCCAGATTGATTGTCTGGAACTGGAATTTGTTGTTGACCCCATCCTGCTGAAGCAACTAAATGTGTCTCCGATTAACAGTAAGTCTGGGTGCTCTTGTTATACAGTGTGATTCACGAAGTTTTACCCCCACTTAGGGAGGGCATTCCTAAGGTAATTTGGAACAAAAAATGTTAATATACTAATGGTATCCAACTCATAATTAAACAGATACAGTAATTTGAAAACTGGCGAAAAATCTTTATTTTTTCTTCGAATTTCAGTCAAAACAAATTAGAAATACAATACAAACGCTTTTTAAATCGTTAATGTTTTAGGAAAGAAGCATTCTAAAACCATTTTTTTTTCAGTTTCTTAATTTTGCATTTTGCAACATCCCATTCTGTAAACATACCAATGGTTGCATGTCACACCCTCTATCAATCTGTTTCCTTTAAACTGTAGTGCTTTAGAAGATGACTGGGTTTACATAAGATTTTCAAAAATTTCTCCCTGCACGTTAGCACAACGCGTCACACGCTTATAAACTGCACTTGTAGCATTTTGCAGTTCCACACATTTGTTCCTTATTGTCATTGCCGCGTCCAGAATACATTCAAGCAACGCTTCAGGTGTTTGTACCTTTACCTGGTACACCATGTCCTTCATCCAGCCCCAAATGCAATAAAATGAACGGCCTGATTAGCTGAGCATACAGAACACCACACCAGACATTGACACTGAATCGGTGTTGAAAATTTGATTCTGTCATGGCACGGGGATTATTGTCTGTCCAAACATGTAAGTTGTGACTGTTGTTGACTGCAATCCGTGTAAACTGCCTCATCGCAGAATGTTATCAGCGATACAACTGCCGATTTCCATTTAACCAGTTGCAGAACTGCAGACGAAGAGCACAGTCTCCTGGTTGTAGGTGTTGTACTTGCTGTAAATGATAAGGATGCAGCCCATTCTCATTAAGAGTCCTCCATGCCATGGACTGAGAAACACCGAACTGCCGAGATAGATGTCTTGCACTGGCACACGGACTGCGCTCTGCAGCATCGAGAATGGTTTCTTCTTCGCACAATTGATGTTGAGGATTTCGTTTGTATTGTATATGAACGCTGGGCAGAAAACCGGTTTGTCTTAATGTGTTGAATGTACTGCTAATGGATTTAGGATTCAGAATCATGCGATAGAATAACGCCGGTGATATTTGGCAGCAGCGGCTCTCGCATTTCCATTACATACACCCAAAACAAACACCATATCGGCGTATTCCTCAGTGGAAAATGTGTATGGCATCTTAACCTCACAAAGTCACCAACACAACGTCCTGTTCACTACTAGATCGCTTTGCCTAGGATCTTGCGACATTCCAGCCAGTCAGCTTATCTGCTGACACAGCTGACTGGAATGCAAGGTCGCCCAGGAGGGGAGCAGAGTGCTGCATTCACATTGATGCGTTTCGAAAATCTATTGTTACTCCATAACTATTGAAAATAGACCAAAGGTTCATA
>NW_019737404.1:25738-29115 GCF_002891405.2 Cryptotermes secundus
CCAGCCAGCGAGACCGGCTCTACTAGCTGAGAGGTATCTATAATGCTTCCCCCATCTACCAGAGGTATTAGAGACTGCTGTTGGGCGGGAAACGTCCGTTAATTTGGCTCAGTGACCTCCTTTGGAGATATGAGGTTCTTTTACATGCCGTAAAGCTATGACACGGGACCCACGGCTTAAGGTCCCTCGCAGAGGACATGTTCCCTGAATTTTTCCGCCATTAAAAATTCGACAACGTCCGCCGGGTATTTGAACCCGCGTACCAGTCATGAGGTGGGAACGTTACCTCTAGACTACGGAGGCCGCTTGTGACTGAGCTGTAAGCCTGAAAATAAAGTTATTATTAGTTATGAAGTCTGGAAACCTTGAATGATATGTCCATATAAACCAGATATTTCTAACCAATTGACCTTCATCAGCCATGTGCTGCATTATTACAGGCTGGATATGCTGACTGAGAACTGCATATTACAACTACAGATAACAGTTACTATATTCCTGTCAACACAACACTATTTCCAACAGGTGGAGTTGCTGCCTACAACATGCTTCAGCATATGTGTGTCACCTTCAGGTCTGTTACAGAAAACTGGACTACCCAATAAGAGAAACTGTGAAACCACCAAAACCACATCCTAATCTGTAGAAACAGCAGTGTCAACAAGCACTCTGCCCAGGCCATCCCAGGAAGAACAGCAGACTAAGGAAACATGGAGTGGATGGATAGTGTGCTTCAGTGCCACATATTCACATAAAACATTCACTAGTAACCACTGAACAAAATAACCACAATGTTAAACAACAGAGAAAAAAACAACCCATTGTAGTATATAATATATAATGTATAACACAATGGTGGAGCCAATCGGCTTACATTAAAATTTATGATGATTTATGATAGAATAATTTATACTAAAACCTAGACCTGAAGGTAGGCCGCGCCATAGCTCAAGAAGTTAGTCACTGGCTTCCCACTGCGGCGGCCCAGGTTCAGTACCGGGTCTGGTCAAGTGGGATTTGTGGTGGACAAAGTGGCATTGTTGCAGGTTTCCTCTGAATACTTCGATTTCCCCTGTCAATCTTCATTCCACCAAATTCTCCATCATAATCACCCGGGGCAGGCTACAATAGGCCAATCGGTGGCTGCCGTGCCGAGTGGACCCAACTCGACTCCACCCCCCACTAAGCAAATTTAAAAAATTGTTTAGACCTGAAGATGGCAAATGTGTGCCGAAACATGTCCTGGAGAGTGACTCCACCTGCTGGAAATAGTGTTGTGTCAACAGGAATATAATAAATAGTATCCAGTGATTTACACAGCAGGATGCCACAAAATATGGATATTACAACACCAAAACACCGATTATTATAACAGGTATGGCACTGAGAGTTCATCCACTGCTCTACACAAATTTCCAGCTGTGAAATATCTATAAACGTGGCCCCAGGAGGGTAATCATTAGACAGAAAGGTTCACGCTCCAGTCCTGTCCTTTTTTGATTACTCTGTCAATATAATATTTGCAATATACGATATAAACTCCGTCCTAAGTGCAAACAATATATTATATGACTTTAATCTTGCTCTCCTCAACACTACATGTTTCGGCCGCAAACGGCCATCATCAGGTGTATACACTCAGGTAGCTGTTACACTGCACTTTGTTTAAAATTTAACACTTACAAACACAGGTCTTCCCGATTGTTCTCTTCATCATTAATACCAAAATCTAGTTCGCTGACAGCTGTCTGCTCTATACATTATCTTTGCTATCCACACACGTCAATTTTGATTTCCCTCAATTAGCACTTATAAAATCTTCAGTTCTAACTTTAAAATCCTTTAAAATTTTTCTCTAAATTTTAAAATTTAAGATTTAAAATTGTCAGGGTTACTCGCCCTACGTCTATAGTGCTGCAGCAGCTACTTCTTGTTTCCAACACTGTACAGGTGTTATCTGTAATATACAAATATTTGTATTACTATATTATGTATGTAATGTTTTCTTATGTGTTTATACTGTTATTTGTACTTGCTCTGTGTAGTCTCCCTGTGTGTGTGCCTCTGCATATCTTTACTACTTGTGCTGTCTGATGTATTGTGTGCTGTGTTTTATGTTGGTGAGTGTAGGGGAGAAATGGGTAGTGGGGAGAGGGAGGTACCGTTAGTCTGTATAGATTTCCTGTATTGTTTGAAATATGGGATTGTGTGTTTCTATGTGTGTCATTCATGTGTAGGCCTTTCTTACTTATTTTGTATATATGGTATTTCTCTAATGTATTCAAATGTCTGCCTTTCTTTCCCGTTGTTACAACTTCCATTACCTCCGTTATTGTTCCATATGCATGTCCTGTATTTAGTATGTGAGTTGAGTACCCGGAATTGCTAATATTATTTCTAATATCATGTATATGTTCTTTATATCTGATGTTAAATGTTCTTCCTGTTTGTCCAGTGTATTTCAATGGGCAATCTACATATTTCATTTGGTATATGCCACTTTTATTATATTTATCTAATTGTGGTTTTTGTTTGAGTATATTTTCTATTGTGTTTTGTGTGTGGTGTGCTACTTTTGCACACTAATCATAAGATAGTAATACGGATATTTGTATATTACAGATAACACCTGTACAGTGCTGGACACAAGAAGTAGCGGCTGCAGCACTATAGACGTAGGGTGAGTAACCCTGACAATTTTAAATTTTAAAGTTTAGAGAAAAATTTTAAAGGATTTTGAAGTTAGAAGTGAAGATTTTATAAGTGCTAATTGAGGGAAATCAAAATTGGCGTGTGTGGATAGCAAAGATAATGTATGAAGGAGACAGCTGTCAGCGAACTAGATTTTGGTAATAACGCCGAAAAGAACAATCGGGAAGACCCGTGTTTGTAAGTGTTAAATTTTAAACTAAGTGCAGTGTAACAGCTATGTGAGTGTATACACTTGATGATGGCCGTTTGCGGCCGAAACATATAGTGTAGAGGAGAGCAAGATCAAAGACATATAATATATTGTTTGCACTTAGGACGGAGTTTATATCATATATCGTATAGCGCAACAGGATGCTTAAATATAATATTATAATATTTGAACTTCATTGTCCCGAGACAACATCCTCTTAATGACTTACAAGGAAGACCAAAACAAAAAAAAATGCTTACTCAAATGCTTCTAGCTGGCGGTGGAATGGTGGAAAGTGGGCCACCCTCTGACATTTTATACATGGACACTGAGTACTGCAGCTGCTTGATACAGAACTTCACATATCTCTTTTGGGTTAGGTTATGGGCAGAAGTTTCAAATACAGACATGTACCGGTATAATCTCACAAGAGCGATACAGATACTTTATTACTCTCAAGAGAATATATATTTTT
>NW_019737404.1:30002-62300 GCF_002891405.2 Cryptotermes secundus
CCAGAGTTGAAGCTAACTAGACAGAAAATGATTTACAAGACACGTGAGACTGACATGAAGACACCAACACTGAGACAGGGTGAAACACATGCCAGAGTTGGAGCTAACTATACAGAAAATGATTTACAAGACATGTGAGACTGACAAACATGCAACATGCAGAACACGTAGGGAACTTCTGTGATGAATATGGGGAAACTTAAAAAATCTGCCCTTATTGAAGGCATGAATCAACATAGGGGATAGAATGACAAATACGTAGGTAAGTCAATAAGTAAGTTACAAATGGATATAGAACTTAAAAATTAGAGTACTGATTTGAAAAATGCTTTTATTTCTCAACATAATCTCCCTGTACATTGAGGCACTTGTCCCATTTTTTCACAAGCCCCTGAAAACCAGCAGCATAAAATTCTTTGGGCTGCTGTCGGAACCACACGGCATGGCCTACCTCATAATGCATGACAGGTTTCAGGCTTCCGTTGAATGTCCTTACGAAGTTTCCTGAGAATGTTACACTAGGAGTCGGCATTTATGGTTTGTCCTTGAGGCTGGAATGTGGTGAGCAGTATGCCTTCATGATCCCGAAGACTGTATCACTTTCCTGGAGGATGGTGTAACCTTAAACTCTTTTTGGCAGGTGACGCAGGATGTTTCCACTGCATTTAGGCACGCTTTGTCTCGGGCTGGTAATGGTGAACCCAAGACTGTGACAGTTTTGGCTAGCATATTGTGTCCATCGTGGTAGGGACTGAGATGGTGTAATGCCAGACCCATTCTTTGCAGTTTGTGTTGTGGGGTCAGTATACGTGGCACCCATCGTGCACAGACTTCATGAAAACCTAACCTGTCATGCATTATGAGGTAGGCCATGCCGTGTGAACACACCTGGTTCCATGCCTCGGGTGGGATTCGAACCCACGATCCAGCGAGAGCGAAGACAGTACATGCCTTAGATGGCGCGGCCATTGTGATCAGCAAGTCCAGGACTGCAATAATAAAATCTAAATTATGCATATAGTCCTACGCTTTTGAAAGCATCGTAATGTTTTCACAGTGGCAATAATTAAGAACATGAGTTTCCCGATGGGGACATCGGTCCTTTATCATAGCCGTAAATAAATCTTGTGAAATTACCAAAATGAACGGTGTCAAGTACAATTATATGCATATATATATAGATATTTATACAATATCTTATCCTAAACACGTAAACAATTGAGTTTCTTTACTACATATGACAGGAACCGAGTACAATGACTGTTTTTAGTTGAAAATGCAATTTTTCTCTTCACACTGCAGAATAGCATCATTTTGGTTTGCTCATATCTTCTTGTATATGTGACTGAGAATGACAGTATTTTAAGAACATGAGTTTCCCGATGGGGACATCGGTCCATTATCACAGCGGTAAATAAATCTTGTGAAATACCTTCATAACCGACTGTACCCTATTCAGAATTCTGTGATTTACGAGCGGCCTCTCAATTTCGGCTTCTTCCATGCGAAAGGGGACCATGGTGCATAGTTAAAATTGTGATGTTTCATAAGCGTTACGAATACAGGAGACCACTCGCCATCAATGGCCTACTTCCTGCTAATACGAAACAGATGTTGCGTGTGTGCGCTTCGCGTGAAAAACAGAGTTACATACGGACAAAGTGCATGAATTGCGACGTCGGACTCTGCATTCAGTTACATGCAACATTCAGTTAGATGATGCAGGAGGAAAGACAGTCTACTTATAAAGTAGGTGCCCAAAAATAATGGAAGTAAAACAAGAATTTCTATCGTAAAATTAGATTTTAAAACATTGTGCGCATGCGTGGACTGCGAGTCACCATACGGTGTGTTTCGGCAACTCGGCTTTACTTTAAAGGTCCCCATACGGTGTCCTTCGGCTCATAAAGGTTAAGGACGACGAATCAAATGTCGATCCTGAATCTAACTACGCCCTCAGAAGGCGTGTCTCTGGGTGTCCAAGCACCAAGTTCGGGGTTCGAATCCCTTTAAAAACTGAGGCTTTGCCAGCCACGGCGGACACCACGCTAAACTTCTGACTTGTTCCCTTCGGTCGGACTCCTCGCCAGTTTAATCACTAGCTTCACGCACTTGTGTGATATTACTGTACTTCAGTGCAGCATCGTCGAGTATTACATTCAACACCTCCCTGTAGGCTACCTCTCACTACTTGCCGAATCCTACAGCATTGGTGCATAGTGCATTCACATCCTTCTATTCATTCATCAAGTAGTGATAATTAATATTGCTAGTGTAACCTTATGTAACCATTTTATTCAATACATCGTTATATTAATCTGAAAACCGACATCCGAAGACCTGAATTTCAATTCTTAAGTGCTCCAACGATCCCAACCCACAAAGACATCTGCTCGGTCTACAAGCACATCCCATCACTATCATTCGGGATACAACACATCGGGGAATTTTCTGGTGTCAGAAGTGGGATTGGACACAGCCTTTGGAAGTTATTTCGGAAGTTTGGAGCCAGCAGAGGAAGATCGAGAGTTCTGCACGAGGGAGTGTAGTGGCCTTGACCGCTCTCTCATTGACCAGTTGTAAGAATTTCACGTCCCCACATCTCGACGATTCATCACCAGACGCTCTTAGAGGTTGCCTAAGGGTCGTTTTTCACCTTTCACGAGAGAGTGTAGTGGCTTTGACCTGCTCTCTCGTTGACCAGTTGCCTCTGCATTCTTCAATCACTCCGATTGTGCTTAACGTCTGGATCCACGAGCTCTGATCGGTGGTTGACCGATTACGATGCAGCACCACCTCATCATCATCCAGTCACCGACACTAAGAGGCCACCGAAAAGCCTATCTGAGAAGAAGAAGCCAATACGAGGGAGTCCGACACCGAGGACCAGACTTCGAAAACCACCACAGCCCACAGGATTTCACCAACTGCAGAGATCCATCAGCACATCCCACAGGAACTTCAAGGGACGTCCCCTGCGCGACCGCAGCCCCGAGAAGCAGAAACCTTGGGTGAGTTGCACTCAGTTATTTTCCTTGGATGTCAGCACAGTAGTTTGTTTAGACGTTGCTTAGACAATTTGACGTTAGTGAAATTGTTTGTGAAGTTAAAAGACTCGAATTAAGGATTGATTAATTACGAATTATAAGTGACCATGGAGGCAGATAATAACAGTGATATTAGTTCTGCAGCTGATGATGGCATGCATTATTGCGGTGTGGCAGAGGCCATGAAATTGATTTCCCAGCCATTTGATGGCGATAAGAAAAGATCAAAAGAATTCATAGAAAATGTTGACAAGGCAATTAATTAGTGGACCCAAGGAAACATGAAGTTTTACTGAAATTTGTTAAGGCAAAGATAACGGGAGACGCCCGATCCAAGTTAATGGTAAGGGACCTTACTCACAGTTGGGGGCTAGTGAAGGGAATATTGGAAGAGAATTACGCAACAAGGCGTACGTTAGATTATTATGCTTGTAAATGTTTAATGAAAGGCAGGGTAATGCTGAGAGCATTGCTTCGTGGGGAAGCAGGATAGACGCGTTACAAACTGATTTGAGGGAAGCTGCAAGACGGGTATGCAAGCCTGAAGAAATTATAGGAGCCATAGGTCTAATAAATCACCTAGGGAAGACTTATTTCGTACAATGACTCCACAATGAGAGCATTCAGACCATAGTTAGAAGTCGAGGAGAAACCATCCTCCTGTCTCAGGCTATAGAAATTTCTCTGGAAGAGGAGTGCACAATCCTCTCCGTGAGAGAAATATCGCCTTTCTCAGCTAGTGGGCCCACCCTCAAATGTAACAAGTGTCATAAGCTAGGCCATACCAGCGCCAGGTGTTTGAGCTCAAACAGAAACCCCAGTGCCAGTGTAAGGGAATTTTTAAGTTGCATACGCGAGGAGCGCGATGCAAGGGCTGTCGGTAGAGACAGACCCGCAGATTGTTTCGACTTTCAGGAAGTTTTAAGTTGCACGCTTGAGTAGCGCGATGCAAGGGCTGTCGGTAGAGACAGACCCACAAGTTCTAATTTCGCCGGTGGAGGACACGTCGCAAGGTTTTGTCAGCAAGGACCGGCGTGCAGGAAATGTGGTCTAAGAGGACACTACCGATTTATGTAGAGCCCCGAGTTACGAATTGATCAGGTCGGGAAACGAGGGAATGGGAATCTCGAACAATCAGAAAATTGCCCAACCCAGAAAGTAAATGGTCCACAGTTTGAAGTTGATACTTGCCAGAATCGCCAAGAGGTAAATTCAAAATTAACGAGTGTGAGAAGCACGCGAGGTCGAATTTAGACACGGTGTGACATTGACAGTCGATTTGAGCAGGACGGATAAACTGAAATTTCTGGTTGACTTGTATAACGAGTATAATGAAGGCACTGGAAGAATACGTCACAATTGACGCGCCCTTTGTTGAGTTAGAGGAAATGGATGAACCCAGTCAGAGGTCATGATATTTGCTACCACGCTAGTAGAAAACGAGACTAGGTTGTCAAAATTGCGTAAAGAATTGAGTACTGGCCACCTAAATAGCGAGGAAAGAGTGTCACTAGTTAGAATCTGTGAAGAATATAATGACGTGTTCCACTTACCAGGTGATAAACTAACTTTCACCACGGTAACTGAGCATGCCATACCCACCCCTACATTATATCCAACCAGAGGGATAAATACTAAGTCTTACTGCATTCCGCAAATTCATAAAGAGGAAGTTAACGGGCAGATGGAACAGATGTTATGAGATTATATCATAGCATCAAGCTCTAGCACCTGGAATTCACCAATTCTTGTTGTAGTGGCTATATAGGTAGACGCATCAGGAGTAAGAAAATGGAGAATCGTGGCCGATTTCAGGAAAGTTAATGACGTCACCATAGGCGACAGTTTACCCATCCCAGTGATTTCAGAAGTATTAGACGCACTTGAAAATTCAAGATACTTTTCGACTATAGACTGCGCCAGTGGATTTCACCAGATCGTAGTTAGGGCAGAAGACCAAGAAAAGACGGCGTTTAGTACGTCACAAGGTAATTATGAGTAGAAAAAAATGTGTTTTGGTCTAAAGGCAGCCCCATCCACGTTTTTTAGGTTGATGGCGACTGTACTCGCTGGGATACAGGGAATAAAATGTTTGGTTTATTTGGATGACATTGTAATTTTCGGAGAGACGCTGCAGATTCACAACGAGAAATTAAGAGAAGTTTTGGGCAGGATGAGAAACATAATCTCAAACTGCAGCCTGATGAGTGCGAATTTTTACGAAAGGAAGTAGCATTTTTAGGACACCTCATAACTAAAGACGGTGTTAGACCTGATGAGAAAAAGGTAGAAGCTGTCAGGAATTTCCCAGTTCCCACATGCACACGGACGTTAAAAAGCTTCTTAGGTTTGGCAGGCTACTACAAACGGTTTTGCCAAATTTCAGCAGAATAGCACAACCACTGACAGAATTATTGAAAAAAAAATACGCCCTATGTTGGGGGTGACAAAACGGATAGAACGTTCTGTACTTTGAAGGAATTATCCATAACAAAACCGTTGCTTCAGTACCCGGATTTCATACGACCGTTCGTGTTAACCACAGACGCTAGTAATAAAGCCATTGGAGCGGAACTAAGGCAAGGATCTTCCCATAGCTTACGCTAGCATAACTTTGAATAGTGCAGAGAAAAATTATCCAACAGTAGAAAAGGAATAGCTAGTTGAAGAACTGTGTGCTTGCTTTATAGACTGGCAGAAGGCATCTGACCGCGTAAATTGGACCAAATTAATACAGATCCTAAAGGAAACAGGTATCGATTGGCGTGAAAGAAGATTGATTAGTAAATTGTACATGGATCAGAGTGTGAGAATGCGACTGGACAGAGGGGAGACAAGAAGTGTGAAGCTTGGAAGAGGAGTTCGACAAAGATGCTGTTTATCACCAATTTTGTTCAACTTGTACAGCGAATGCCTTACCAAGGAAGCTCTGGATGGGCTTGGAGACTTCAAATTAGGAGGGCAAATTATTCAAACTGTGAAATATGCAGATGACCTTGTGTTAATGGCTAAGGAAGAAACTGTACTACAGGGTATGATTGATAGACTAATCGAAAGTGGAAGGTGCTATGGCATGGAAATGAATGTGGAAAAAAAAAAGTAATGCAAATTTCGAGACAACCAACCCCAGTCACAATAAAGATAGACCAAAAACAACTGGAGAATGTGAAATGTTTTAAATATTTGGGTAGCTTGCTGACATGATGGAAGGTGTACTAGTGAAATTAAATCTAGGATTGCCATGGCAAAAGCTGCATTTAGCAAGAAGAATCGTTTTAGAATCAAACTGGACTTAAATCTGAGAAAGAAACTGGTGGAATGCTACATTTGGAGCATGGCTTTCTATGGGGCTGAAACTTTGACACTTAGTGCAGTAGATCCGAAACTCCTGGAAAGCTTCGAAATGTGGTGTTGGAGAAGGATGGAGAAGATCAGTTGAACCGATTATGTGAGAAATGAAGAAGTGTTAATTAGAGTCAGTGAGCAGAGGAATATCCTACACGAAATAAGAAAACGGAAGGCTAATTGGATTGGTCATGTTTTACGCCGTAACTGCCTCCTAAAGACGTTATTGAAGGAAAGATAGAAGGTCGGATAGAAGTGACAAGAAGACGAGGAAGAAGACGTAAGAAGATGCTGGATGNTGGATGACCTTGGGGACAGAAGAGGATATTCTCACTTGAAGGAGAAAGCTCTAGATCGCATTAAGTGGAGGAACTGTTTTGGAAGACTGTGGACCTGTCGTCTTGACAGATTACTGATGATGACAAAAGGAATTGCTAGCTATTGTTTGGGGATGCAAACACTTCCGACAATACCTGTATGGGAGGAAATTTACCATAGTCACCGATCACCGTCCACTCACGTGAATATTCAGTGTAAAGGACCCAAGTTCGAGCCTCTTAAAATGGAGATTAAGGCTAGAAGAATACGATTATGAAGTAATTTATAAGAAAGTTTCGGAAAACAAAAATGCCGACGTACTTATCAGAATCCATGTTACCACACCCTCCTGGGAAAATGAAGACAATAAACCTATAGTCAGCCAAAAAGACAAGGCGAGGATCCTCAGGGAAATGCATGAAAACCCAACTGGCGTTCATTTAGGAATGAATAGGACATATTTAAGAATAAAGCTTTTCGTAACTTGGCCAGGTATGAAACAAGAAATCGAAGATTATGTTAGATGTTTCGAAATTTGTCAGAAAACAAAATTACACGAAACAAAACAAAAATGCCCGTGCAAATCACAACTACGCCGGATGTAGATTGGAAGAAATGTTCATTGGACATAGTTGGACCTCTGACCCCTACAGCAAAGGGAAACAAATATTTAACATTTAAGGACGAGCTGTCTAGTTTCACGTTACCCGTACCCATCCAGCAACAAGATGCAGGAACTGTAGCTAAGGCTTTCGTAGAGGAAGTAGTGTTAAAATTCGGGATTCCACAGGTACTTTTGACAGATCAAGGTTCTAATTTTCTCAGTGAACTATTTGCTAACATGTGCAAACTTTTGAAAATTAAGAGAGTGAAGACAACAGCGTATCACCCCCAATCAAACGCAGCGCTAGAGCGCACGCACAGGGTGTTAGTTAAATATCTTATATGTTACATTTTGGAAGACCAGACCAATTGAGATAAATGGATAGCTTACACACATTTGTGTTCAATACGACACCTCACACCTCCACAGGTTTCATGCCTCATGAGTAGGGACCGGATTTTTATGCCCTTATAATCCCTTAAATATGTATGCATTGGTACTCACATTTAGCTCTCCGAACTTTCAACTTTCCTTCTCTTGCAGTTCACAATTACTAAATGTTTTCGGTTTTCCATAGTTAGTCGCCTCCTATGGTCTCGTAAGATGTCCTTATAGCGAGAAGAACTTAGGGGCGAATGTACAAAAGCCGATATTTGTCCACTGTTAGTGACTTTTTACTTGGCAGTTCAGTACGTTTACAGAATGAAATTTTTTCAATTTCACAAAATTTGTTCATATCCTGGATTGTTTAAAGAATGCTGTGTACTTTTTCCTTTACTACTTCACCTACTCCTCCAGGAACCGAATTCAACTTGGAAACAGTGGTTTGAACACACTTAACGACTGATACAACGTAGTATTGATATTGCTCGCCTCCAGTGAGGAAATGGCGGATGGAATATGAGAGAAGTGAGCAGATATATAGGAAAGATTAGTTTCTAATTCTCCGCTTTTTAGTACATCTTGGGCTATTTGAATTGATCCTGCACTTTTGGGATCAAATGTATTCACGACATTCCTGTTTATAAATATTCGGTATAATAACTCTTTGCACACAGCCACGTGCCCCAGCGCGTTAAAATTGTTTCTGGCGGAAGTGGAACGCTCGGTGCTATTGCTTTAAAGGCTTCTTTTCTGTATGGCGCTTTAATAAATACCTTCTTCACAGAAGACACCAACTTGTCAACAAGCGGAAAATTTGCACGAATTGTTTCTGCAACACGGTGCAGCCCATGGGCAAGGCAAGTCAAATGTGTCATATTTGGAAATATAACTTTAAGAGCAGTACCGGCTTTTTCATCATATAACTTGCGGCATCAGTCACAAAGCGCAATACGCGCTCATACTGAATGCCATTCGGCCATAGTAAATTCATGGATTTGATAAAATTCCGGAAACTGCGGAGTTATTTGTGGTTCCAAATTGCTATACCGCAAGAAGATATGGAGTAGATTGTTCATTCTTATTAAGGAATCCAACTATAGAATTTGCAATAAACCGTCCCTCACAATCTTGTGTTTCGTCGATTGATACCCACACAAAATTATCTTGAATCTTATTTCTAATGCTTTAATTGTAAGATCATAACAGTGCTTCACGTAATTTTTGCGCACAGTAGATTCATCCGGCACTTTGCACTGTGTATACTTCTCTATGAAGTTTCTCAGAGGAGGATTGGTTAGTTTTCACAGTGGAATATCTGCCGCTAAAAAGGCTTTGCATAAATCAGAGGAAAACTGTGAAAAACTCTTATTAGAAAATTCACTAAGCAATTTTTGAACAAGAGAACTTTTCGTGAATTTAATTTTACAGGGTTTGTCCGAAAAGTAATGTCAGTTATTTTATTTTGAAGTGACTATATGTCGCAGCACTCTCAGACCGGTTGGGATCGGTGGAGGGGGAAGTCAGCTTATGAACCCGCGGTCGCTTAGTCGTCTCCGAACTTCCTGAGAGTGACGAAAGGCTTTTCCGTGAAACTCGTTTTTGTCTCCCGTGCAAGCCGCAATGCAGCGCTCCTTGGAACAAAGGATTGCCATCATGTTTTGTGTGAAACTTGGCAAGTCTGCAGTGGAAACTTTTCCCATGATAAAGACGGCCTTCGGTGATGATTGTTTGTCGGAATGTCAGGTCTACCGGTGGCACAGGGCCTTTTTAGAAGGCCGTGAAGAGGTCGACGATGAAGCCCGCGCTGGACGGCCATCAACAAGCACCACCGACGAAAATGTGAGTTTGTACTACATGGTACAACCATCAACGCCAAATTCTACATGGAAGTGCTAAAGAGACTCAAACGAAGTGTTTGTCTCATCCGGCCCGACATCGCGGACGATTGGAAACTTCACCATGACAATGCGCCANTAACTTAACTACAGACTAGTCACCACTAATGGGAATGGCCCCCAGCTTCAAATGAAGAAGCGTAACGAACCTCATGGAGACTTCGGAAATAAGTAAGTCCCTTATCGGTTGAATAGTGTTACGTTGATAGCTGCTACATGTGGACGCTTCCGACTATATGTCCGCGGCCACTTTGATGATATGCGGATGAGGCAAGTTACGAGTACAGGGATCGAGGAAGTCCCGTCCTGGGTATTGCATCAGAAATATGAATCATGACGAAATGTTGAGTCGAATATTCAACATACTCTAATACGGAAAAGAAAAATTGTATACACATGACCATAATTGAAAACATAAAATTAAAATATATTAAAATATTTTAAAAGGGAAATATGCAGTATAAATAGAGATCTTCGAAAATATGATGCTTATTCATAAAACAGGCAAAATATGCATTTATATACATCATCAAATCATGTCCAAAATTTAAGAAATGAAGTAATTCATACATATATCCAAACGAGCATACTTTCTGGTTGCAAGAAAGAAATATGCATTTGCATTAAAATCCGATCCTTACTCATGAGCTCATGTTCGGTAGGAAGCCGAATATACGAGTACCTAGCATACTACAGAAAGAAGCCAGAGGCGTACAGTATACGTATGATATTTACGTAAGGAAATTGCAATCTAGGCTTCAGTCCAGCTACGAATTAGCTAAGAGCAATTTGATAGCTATGAAGGAACGAAGTAAGGAACAGCAAGACAAAACTGTAAACATTCATTTGTTTGTAGTAGGGGATAGAGTCTTACTCCATGACGAAAGAATTTATGATGAAGCGATCCAAGTACGTTCTAAAAGAGGTGTCTTTATGGCCAGAAGAACCATGAATAGCAGTTGGTGCCCTTGGTCCGTCTCTCTTTAAGAGACATTTCTCAATAGGCCATATACCCTGAGGTGTGACTTCAGCGTTACTTTTTTTGCCACCCTTTATGTGCCCTTTTTCGGGTCATTCGTCTGATTGAATTGGTGACCCAATTGACTGCCGCTTTACAATCTGGATCCTGGTTTCTTGCCACAATTTTCGTAGCCTCTGCTTGTATTTTATCAACCGATCTAGACCACGTAGATCGTTGTTTATATCCGAAAGTGTAACTTTACTTGTCGACAACCTATATGCCGAAGCAATAGAGGCTTCAAAGTCTCGTGCCGCTTTATCGGCTTCTACCCCCGAATTAATTTCTAGTTTATGTGATATTAACTCATAGGCGAGGCTTTGAAATCGCTCCAAATCTGTAAATTTTTCTATGGGTTTCGAAAGATTCCTATTTTTAACGTGATCCAGTATGTGGAATACTATTGGTAGGCGATCAGAATCGAAAATATCAGACGATGACATCAGACACTCTGATATTTTTGTGAACCACAATGTCTATCACTTCACAATTTCCAGCAAGGTAATAATGAGTGGGGCACTATGATACTGAGATTTCGAAATCACTCTTATCAAATAAATCAATGAGTTTCAAGCCTGAAGTTTTTTAGCTCTGCTTTCCAAAATAGGTTCTTAGCATTCAGATCACCTACCAAAATAGACTTACGTCTGAAGCTTAAGAGCTCAGTGATGTCAGCATCACTCCAGGCTCTGCCTGGAGATTTGTAAACAGCTGCAAGCAGCGCTTCGCTATTACCAATTGGTATGCAGACCCCTGTCGCTTCTACTGAATCAAGGGGTGGTAGGTCTACAAGGTTATGGGGAATGCCTTTTCTTACTGTAAAGGCAGTTCCGCCTTTTCTACCCGAGTGGCCGTCGATTCTATAAAACTAGTAATTTGGAATAAAGAACCTCTCATGAGGTTCCAGACGTGTCTCTAAAAATAGACCCACATTTACGTGTAGATCTTGCAGCTGTTTACTGAGCTCATAGCGCTGCCTCCCAATGCCGTTCGCATTCAATGCTATGACTTTGAGGGACCTATGAACACTAGTGGCCATTTTGTTTCATTAGGATTAGAATAATTTTAGTAATGGCCATTATTTTTTCCTCCTCAGACACTGCACCACTAATCTCTGTCATAATCTACTGTACTACAGTCACTACTCTCAACATTTTGTCGAGAGGTGGACTGTTTACATGAGTACCCTGAGTTGACTGACCTGTTTTTGTTCCTGTTCAAGGACCGGGCTACTCGGTTTCGTGGCTGCTGGTGGAACTGCCACTGGTGTTTGGCGAGTGTGAAACCGCTGCTCCTGTGTTGTGTTGCCTCGGAGCGCAGCCACGAAGGAGATTCCAGGGGTAATGATATTGATGAGAACACCCTTTTCGTTGTGGTTTTTGGTTCTCTCTGCAATTTCTTCTTCTGCAGTTCCTCCTTCGCGTCTGCAGCCCCGGTAATTGGCCGGATGCGGTTTCTCTCCATTCTTCAATTCACAGTTACAGCACGCTGGAGTGGAGTCAGCATTATGTTTCTCAGGGCAATCTTTTTGCAGGTGGCCACCCCGCACCGCATGCAACGGGGAGGTTGCTTACAATTAGCCCAGACGTGGCCAAATTTTTGGCAGTTGTGACACTGCATGAGGCCACTCTGTGCTCTATATGCCTCAACCCGGATGGAAATGTGAAAGGCTTTGTAGTTTGAAGATTCTTGTGATTTTGCCATCCTGTGTAGGGTGATAAGGAAGAGGGGAAGGTTTCTGGTTATCCTTTCTTCTGAAGGCGACTCTCGGGTGGTTGTCATCTGTTTGACGCTAACCATATCAAATCCCAGGGTCACCAATCCATCAGAAATATCCTCAGCCGGGGTACTGAGAGGGAGGTGAAAGATTAGAGCCTTAATGGGGTTTTCTGACTTAGGAAAGAAGGTATAATAGGAACGTTTATTGTGGGATAGATAAGTCTTGACGGCTTCAAAATCCGCCATGCATTTAGTGATGACTCTGGTCCCGTTTTTAGTATTACGGAACTCAAAGTCACTTTTGACCACATTTTTTCGTTGCTTTTGCAAATGAATGAGGTTGCCTGTGGACGTTAGAATTATTGGGGGGCCTGCCTGCCTTACCTGAGGTTTCCTCCTCCAGTGTAATGGCTTTTGCACCAGAAGTGTCCGTATCCATCGTTGCCTCTCTGAGGGGACGAAGTAGTTCTTGGTGGCAACCTCTGTTTTGGGGTTCCTTTCGACGGCTGCCGTTGGTTTCTTTGGAGTCGGTGCGGATTCAGCGGTACTTTGTCGTATCCGCCTCCGGTCTTCTTTGAAGCCTTCCTCCCGAGCTGGAATAATTGTGCCTAATGCGCTGGCCTTTACCGTATCTTCAGCTCGTTCAGCGTAACTGTATAGTTTCCATAGAGTGCACGGAACAGCGTCTTGCCGGAGAGGGCCTTGTAGTAATTAAACCTATTTTGTCGGTGGCGCTGACTATTGTCGCCCATTCTGCACTTTCTCCAATCGCAGCAGTTTTGAAGCCGGCCACGTCCTCAATGTTGCACAGGATGTCGAATAAGCGCCTGTATTGTGTTTCGGCATCGGGGAACTGCTTTATAATTTCTTTAAATTCGGCCTGTATAGCGGCACTTTTTCGGCCCAGAATGCCTCGTACCCCGGAACAGGGACGCCAGTCATCTCTTGCTCGATACTTGCAGATTCAACAACCCAGCCGAGAATTTACGTATAAGACTACAAGGTATTAAGACACAACTCACTACCCGCACTGAATCCACAAGCAATGTTGCCTAAGATACAACAAGAATTCACAATCCAAATTTCACATCCAATCTCGAATCTTGTCGTGCAGACAAATTCTCGCTCGTCGACCTTAATCCTTACTCAATAATCAATCCGACCTCCTAACACGTAGCTGTTCTTCTCTGGAGTCAGTCCAATGACGGTCTTGACGAACACAACGGTAACTGAGATACTGTCTCTGTGGGCTCGACTACTACTCTGACCGCTCCGCTCTCATCGAACATCGCTCGCATTTGTACAGCACTCGCCGTCTAGTCCACATTCAGATCATTACACGCTCTAGCTAATCAGCGCTCTGCAAATTTCGTTCCTCATCACGCTATGTATAAAAGGCGGAACACATTGCTCGCCAATGTTCCAATCGATCGATCGATCAGGACGGAGAGTGAGACAGGAGGATTAGGATGTGGACTTCGACTGGTTTTGAGGGTTAGGATTGATTGATTGATTGATTGAAGTTTGGCAGGAGTGAGATTCGGAGGTTGCAGATCAGGAGATTATGTGGAGAGACGCTAATCGAATGAGTTTTTGAGCTCTCTCAGGTGACCATAGACGTTGAGCGTGTTCGTCTGCAGCTTACCTGATTGACTATTCTGCTGCCAGGGTATAGTGTGTCGCTAGTGCATCGGAGGTGGGGGCCGTCCGGTCTGCAACGGACTATCAAGCAGGCGAAATGACGGAGCCGAAATTTGTGAAACGCGGTGGAATTCAATCTTGGCTTCCTTTGGCAGGAACCACGTAAACTTAAGAAATAGTAATCCTGACTGCTAGGATGATATCGAGTTACTGGGCAAAGGCTTACAGACAATAGGGTATCTTATCCATATATCACCCTCCATAAATAGAAACAGCGCAGTATGGAATATACTTATAACGAAATCCGAGGCCGAGAGGGCAGTGCTCTGTAAGCACCTCGACGGCAAGGCGCTCTTTATAGCCATGCTGCGCCTCTATGCTGCCATCCACAGGGAGATGCGAGAGTCTCTCCTGCTGGAAGAAAAAGAAGATTCAGCCTAGGAATTTCGAGAGCTAAGGAGACGAAAGCGAAAATCCTCAGAAGAACAGACGAAAAAACCGGAGCCATCACCTAACCCTAGGGAACCTAGGATAAAATCCCAGGCTGAAGTACCAACAAAGAATTCTTTGCGCCACTGAGGATATCAGGAATGGACGTGGAGGAGACAGCCAACAAGTCGGGAGAAGAGCAGCCATCGAACAAGCCAGGTAGGCCGCCTCCAATCGTACTAACCTCCACGACAAACATGATGAAGTTGCAGAGGAAGGTCAAAGACCTTGTCACGGGCAATTTCAGTTCCACAACACCAGGAGCGGGACCAGAATTGTCACGAAGGAAATGGCGGACCTCTCAGACATCAAAAATTTCCTACAAAATAACAACCTATCATACTTTACATGTTATCCCAAGTCTGAGAAACACATCAAAGCTGTTATCCGTCACCTTCCACAAAATACTCCAGCGGAAGATAACTGGCAGTCTGGTGAGTCTGGGATTTGACGTCATTAGCGTCAAACAAATGAGCAGTCGTCGGATTCCTCCAGAAGGAACAAATAACTTTTACCTTCCCTTGTTCCTTGTCACAGTTCCTAGAACGGAGAAGTCCCAAGAATTCTTCCGACTGACCAACCTCTGTCACATTGCCATCAAGGTAGAGGCATACAAAGCACAAAGCGGGCTCACACAGTGCTACAACTGCCAGCAGTTCGGCCACGTTTGGGCTAACGGCAAAGAGCCCCCTCGTTTTTTTTTTTGTGGTGCAGAGGTGGCCACTTACAAAAGAGTGCCCAGAAAAGGAGAACTATGACTCCACACCAGTATGCTGCAACTGCCGATTGGCGGAGGGAGAGAAGCCACATCCTGCCAATTATCGGGTTTGCAAGCATGCCAAGGAGGAGCAACAGAGAAGGAAGGCTCAGAGAACGTTCAGAACTATGGGGAGGGTGTTCTCTTCAACCACGGTCACTCCAGGTGTCTCCTTCGCTACGGCACTCCGAGTCAGTAGAGTAGAGCAGCAACAGCGCCCCCAGGAAAGCAATGTTCCGGTGGCTACACCCACAACAAGGAAGCAGATTGTACCGGCCCCCTGCACTGCAGAAGGAAACAGGTCAGTCAGTTCAGGCTACTCATGTAAACCGTCCACCTCTCGACAAAATGTTGAGAGTAGTGACTGTAGTACAGCAGATAATGACAGAGCTCAGTGGTGCAGTGTCCGAGGAGGAAAAAATGATGGCCATTACTAAGATTGTGCTAAATCTCATGAAACAAAATGGCCACTAGTGTTCATAGGTCCCTCAAAGTCATAGCATTGAATGCGAACGGCATTGGGAGGCAGCGCTATGAGCTCAGTAAACAGCTGCAAGATCTACACTAAATGTGGGTCTATTTTCAGAGACACATCTGAAACCTCATGAGAGGTTCTTTATTCCAAATTACTAGTTTTATAGAATCGACGGCCACTCGGGTAGAAAAGGCGGAACTGCCTTTACAGTAAGAAAAGGCATTCCCCATAACCTTGTAGACCTACCACCCCTTGATTCAGTAGAAGCGACAGGGGTCTGCATACCAATTGGTAATAGCGAAGCGCTGCTTGCAGCTGTTTACAAATCTCCAGGCAGAGCCTGGAGTGATGCTGACATCACTGAGCTCTTAAGCTTCAGACGTAAGTCCATTTTGGTAGGTGATCTGAATGCTAAGAACCTATTTTGGAAAGCAGAGCTAAAAAACTTCAGGCTTGAAACTCATTGATTTATTTGATAAGAGTGATTTCGAAATCTCAGTATCATAGTGCCCCACTTATTACCCTGCGGGAAATTGTGACGTGATAGACATTGTGGTTCACAAAAATATCAGAGTGTCTGATGTCATCGTCTCTGATATTTTCGATTCTGATCGCCTACCAATAGTATTCCACCTACTGGATCACGTTAAAAATAGGAATCTTTCGGAACCCATTGAAAAATTTACAGATTTGAAGCGGTTTCAAAGCCTCGCCTATGAGTTAATATCACCTAAACTAGAAATTAATTCGGGGGTAGAAGCCGACAAAGCGGCACGAGGCTTTGAAGCCTCTATTGCTTCGGCATATAGGTTGTCGACAAGTAAAGTTACACTTTCGGATATAAACAACGATCTACGTGGTCTAGATCGTTTGATAAAATACAAGCAGAGGCTACGAAAATTGTGGGAAGAAACCAGGATCCAGCGTGTAAAGCGGCAGTCAATTGGGTCACCAATTCAATCAGACGAATGACCCGAAAAAGGGCACTTGAAGGGTGGCAAAAAAGAAANGACATTGTGGTTCACAAAAATATCAGAGTGTCTGATGTCATCGTCTCTGATATTTTCGATTCTGATCGCCTACCAATAGTATTCCACCTACTGGATCACGTTAAAAATAGGAATCTTTCGGAACCCATTGAAAAATTTACAGATTTGAAGCGGTTTCAAAGCCTCGCCTATGAGTTAATATCACCTAAACTAGAAATTAATTCGGGGGTAGAAGCCGACAAAGCGGCACGAGGCTTTGAAGCCTCTATTGCTTCGGCATATAGGTTGTCGACAAGTAAAGTTACACTTTCGGATATAAACAACGATCTACGTGGTCTAGATCGTTTGATAAAATACAAGCAGAGGCTACGAAAATTGTGGGAAGAAACCAGGATCCAGCGTGTAAAGCGGCAGTCAATTGGGTCACCAATTCAATCAGACGAATGACCCGAAAAAGGGCACTTGAAGGGTGGCAAAAAAGAAAAAGTAACGCTGAAGTCACACCTCAGGGTATATGGCCCATTGCGAAATCTCTCTTAAAGAGAGACGGACCAAGGGCACCAACTGCTATTCATAGTCCTTCTGGCCTTAAATTTCACCCTTCTGATAAAGGCAACGAAATTGCCGACTGTTTGGAAATTCAGTTCACCCCACATGATCTGTGGGATGATAACCATGAACGGCGGGTGGAGGCTAGAGTTCAAGCTCTGCTAGATCCGTAGACCAAACCCCCCCCTCAAAGTTTCAGATCATGTGACGTACAGAAATTAATAAATTCTCTGAAATTAAAAGATGCCTGCGGAATTGACGGCATCCCTATTAAATGATTCAGGCACCTTCCAAGGCGACCATTGGTTCATCTAACCCATTTATTCAATCACTGCCTCCGGCTTTCTCATTTTCCAACAACTTGGAAAGAAATAAAAGTAATAACTTTACCCAAACCCGGTAAAAACCCGAAATTCCCTAAAAATTTACGTAAGATCAACCTCCTGTCCACGACTGGAAAATTATTCGAAAATGTAATCTTGAAATTCCTCCGTAAACATATTGAAGAAAGAGGCCTGCTCAACGCAAGCCATTTTGGTTTTCGTGCACGTCACAACATGACATTGCAATGTATGAGGCTGGTGGACCACGCGACCCTTAATTTCAACAATAAAATGTCTACGGCTACAGTGTTCTTGGACATCGAAAAAGCCTTCGATACCACGTGGCACTCTGGCTTGCTGTATAAATTATCAAAATTGGAATTCCCCAACTCTTTGACCAAACTTTTTGGGTCCTTTCTTTCTAAACGTAAATTCTGGGTCTCGGTTGAAGGCGAAATGTAAAAAAGCCAAGTTAAATGCAAGCAGGTGTGCCACAATGTTCTGTCCTTTCCCTTACTCTTTTCAGCTTGTACATAAATGATGTCCCCAAACTCATTGTGCTTACCTGGCCTGCTTTGCTGACAACACCTCTCTATATGCGGCAGATCGTATGCAGGGTTTTATTGTTAGTAAACTCCAGCGCGGTCTCAGGTCAATGGAGACCTTGTGTGAGCGCTGGAATAAAAAGATTAATGAAGATAAGACTCAGGGGTTATATTTCTCTCGTCGTCGTCGACCGCCTGAGTCTTGTCTCACGCTAAATGGAAGAAATATTCCGTTTGTAAATAGTGCAAAATATCTAGGTGTAATCTTGAATAAGCGACTGACATGGAGATTACAGATAGAAATGATCGAAGCCAAGGCCTTCAGAACATTCATTAGAGTATATTCCCTATTCAAAAGTGAGCGATTGAGCGCTAATATTAAACTGACCNAAAATCATGATAATGAGAATGTTCGCAACATCGGACAAGGCGAAGCCCGCCACAGAAAGTTTAGGAGGCTTAAACTTGGCGGCGGTCAGGCATACGACCGTTCAAGTGACTAGTCTGCTGTGGTTGCTAATAATACTAGGAAAAAATGGTATAATCTGCTGTACCTGGCCTGGACTAACAGAGGCCTTGTATATATTGTACATAGAAGTAAGGAATAAGTGTGTATATGTAAATATATGTAAATACAGACAGTGAACTTATTAATACAGACTGACTGACAAATGACAGATCCGATCTCTCCTCAGAGAGCGCCCCTCATGGACAAGACAGTAACTTTCATTCAAAAGTAATATCTGGCCATCAGCCTCAGCTAGAACTCGACACCAAGACAGGCATGCTGACTGACCGTCAGTTGCAAAATGACCCAGACACTCACTCTCCAGTGTTCAGTGTCATTCTTTCAGTGACAATCAGTGACCACACTTCGTATAGAGCGATCGGTCTTCGGAGTCATCGGCACTTCACTGAGTCAGGGACGGCTGCCTTGGCTCACCGGCGGTCATGCCCACTCACTGGGCAACTGGCGCAGCTGCCGCCTCTGCTGCGACCGCGCTCCGCAACCATACGTCTTCCAGCAACCACGTTCTGCGATCAGTCAACTTCCGACAACTGCCGCACTGCGGCCAGTCAACTCACTCAGCTGCCGTAACATTAGTCAACACACCGCAGCCAACATGATTTCTACCGGCGCATGCACCCCTACTTCACCGGCCAAAAATCCCAGGTGAACGGCCCTTTTCAGGGCCTACAACCTTTCCGAAGTGGTTTTCCCATTGGAGTATGGACAAATCCCACAGTGCTTTGATATTACATTAAAAACAAAACGAACGTCCAAATTTTAACACCCAATATTGAAGTAAAAAATCTGTTACGAATTTGTAATTTTCGTCAGAATGGCGACAGGTGAATTTTCTTGTGGGGAAAAAAATGGTTATAAATATAAAATATGCCTAGACAATGCCCAACCGGCTTAGGCGACATGACAATCAGGTTTTCTGGCAGCTCCCTCTGCTGAGCAGAATTAGTACTACATATTCATCAGCCCGTCCAGTGCTCTGTCATCTCTGATCCATTTGTGTCGGCTGAGGTACCATGAAAACCGTGCACACGAGCGACCACAAGTGACCACAATCTCCACAAGTAGAACAAAGTCTTGCATCGGAGGTGCCTTAGGCAATGTCCAACCGGCCTAGTCTGCATGACTAACATGTTTTTTGGCAGATCCCTCTGCTGAGCAGAATTAGTACTACCACAATCAAGAATTATATCAGAAAGAATGGGATAACAGACGGAGTTGAATGCGAAGAAATACAAACAAGAGGAAGAAGCAAAGCCTTCCGACTGGGGCTCCACTTCAATCAACTATCCGAAGTAGAAGCGCCTGAATTCTGGCCCAAAAGAGTGCGAGTCGAACGCTTCCGATTTCGCTCACGACCATTCCAAGGCACCGACCTCAACGCTTAAGGACGGCAATAATCAAGAAACAAACAACGGCAAAAGAACATTGGATCTACTCCTGTGGAATGTGGAAGGATTAAAGTCAATAATGCAAAATGCCCCGGATACAATAACACAAAATCATGACATCATAGTATTAACCGAAACCTTTCTAACAGAATACACAGCCATACCAGGATATTACACAACGCACAGTTATGCAGTCCAAAAACAAGAAGGAAGACCTAGCGGAGGAGTCTCTTGTATTTATAACAACAAAATAGGGGAAAAAATAGCGGAGTATAAAGAAGACAACATGGTACACATAACAACAACATACCTAGAAATAATAGGTCTATATATTCCACCCCAAACCAACATAGAAGATGCAATAGAGAAGATAGCAAGTGCAGTCAGTAGACTAGACCACAAAAAACCAGCCATACTCGCAGGGGATATAAACTGTAGAATTGATAAACCCGACAAAAAAACCCAAGAGGTTACGAAGCTACTACAGGAAGAAGGATTCTGTCTAGCAAATAGAACAGATGTGATGACATACATAGCGCCGAATGGATGCAGCTGTATTGACCTCGTGTTCAAGAAAGGAAACGAGATAGAAATAGAACAACAAACAATAAAAACATCATCAACTTCACCACTAAGGAAACACCTACCGATAAGCACAAGATTCAAATATGGGGGCAAAGAACAGCAAATGAAAACAGAAACAAGCACCCTGAAAAAAACAAGAAGAATCCAAAAATACATATTGGGAAAGCAAGAGGACATCATGCAAATAATAGAACAAAACGAAATCGACGATGCCGCACGGAAGATGACTGAAATACTGCAGAAGGCTGCCCCAACAGCCAAAGAGAGGAAGGCCAAAATATGGTTCGATGCAGAATGTTACAATATGAGAAAAGCAACAATAAAGGCACTACACAGAGCAAGGCAAACTCAGAATAGCAACGAACTAAAAGAATATGCAGAAAAAAGAAAAAGATACAAAGCACTGATAAAAAGTAAGAAAACGGAACACATCGAAAATGAAGGGAAAATGATAGCCGAAGAAGCCGAGAAAGACCCGTTCGTGGCAACCAAAACAACCAAGAAACAAATGCCACAAGAAGTAAATATAAAGATATGGGAACAGCATTTCACCAAGATACTTAGCCAAAATACACCCACCAGCAGCCCCCGAACAGACGACGTCAGGGCATGTCAACCAATCTCACATGCAGAAGTATTAAAAGCTATAAAAAGAACACAAAACAAGAAAGCCGCAGGACCAGATGGAATATATTATGAACATATAAAAGAAGCAAAGGACATTATATCAAAACCACTAACGGGACTATACAACAGATGCCTCGAAACTGGATCCATACCACAAATTTGGAGAAAATCCCTGATGAAAGTACTGTACAAGGGAAAAGGAGACCCAGAAGACCCGAACAACTACCGAGGGGTAGCGTTAGAAAACACAATGTTCAAGATACTGACCAAAATCCTAACTGACCGTTTAACAACAACAGTAGACTCACTTATCCCGGAAAATCAATTTGGGTTTCGGCCACAAAGATCAACGATACAAGCCATCACAGCACTACTAGAAGCAATTGAAGAAGCATTAAGACACCCACGAGGAAAATACCATGTAGTTTTCATAGATTATAGCAAGGCATTCGACCTACTCGACAGGAGTATAATCACAACAAAACTGAAGGAAATAGTAGGAGAAGAGAACACAACAACAAGACTAATAGGAGACATCCTCAAAAACAATAAAATCATAATAAAAGACACGGTGTCAGAATCCGAAGAAATAACCCAAACAAATGGCGTACTGCAAGGGGACCCCCTCAGCCCATTACTATTCAATATTACAACAGCAGACTTGGCCAAAACAATGGAAAAACACACAGGGGTACAATTAATTATGTACGCCGATGATATGACAATTGGAGGAAAAAATATTGAGGAGCTACAGGAAGCCTCCACTACACTGGAGAACTGGGCAAGACAAAACAAACTTCAAATAAATAAAAACAAAACCCAACTAATGACTTTCAGAAAAGGAGGAAGAAAAGGAAAAAATGATGAAATAAAATTTAATGGAGAACACATAAAATCAGTAAAACAATATAAATACCTCGGCTTAACACTGCAGTCTACATCTACAACATTCACAGCACACATAACAGAAAAATGCACAGCAGCCATCAAAGCTATATACACCATCCGAAACCTGCAACTATTATCGCTAGAAACAGCAATGAAAATATTCCATGCAAAAATTTGTCCCATACTACTATATGGCATAGAGATAACCTGGGAAAAACTATCCAAACAAAACCTGCGGAAAATGGAACAAGTGAAGGCAAGATACCTTAAACTAGCGCTAGGGCTTCCTAAGAACACACAATCCAGACTAACATACGAACTCTGCAAGGAAAATTTCCTATTAGAAGAACTCAGATATCAACTGCCAAGCACAAAAAACTCAGAGGAAGTTATCAAAGAAAGAAAACAAAAAAGAGAGGAAATATGGGAAGAGTTCTACAGCACTGATGCAATGACTGACAGAACCTGGACAGGACCCAACAGAAAATTACGACACACAATTACTAGGTTGGCAACACACGGATTCCACCACAAGATATGCAAGAACGAACGTTTCCACGAAGCAAATGACGCGTGTGTGTGTAAACACTGTGATAAAAAGTGCAGTAGATACCACATTACCATATGCAAAAAGTTAACCACATCAATAACCGAATACAGTCGCGAATAGAAAACAATTACTCTGTGCACATTGTGCGCATTCCCGTATTATATATATATTCATCAGCCTGTTCAGTGCTCTGTCGTCTCTGACCTCTTTGTGTCGGCTAAGGTACCATGACGACCAAGAACACGAGCGATCACAATCCCCACAAGCAGAACGAATTCTTGCATCGGAGTTACAGGATATTAAGTTTGTAACGTTTATAATTGGAGTGTGTAAGTTTTGGGTATTAATTACGGAATCATTAGGATCATTCGAGAGAAATTCAGTTTCCTCATATTTTTACAAATTATCGTGTTCGTGATATCATTCCGCAGTTGCAAGTTCTAATTGGTATTCAGCTAAACTTCGCAACGCCCATTCTGAGGGTGATTTTACCAGTAGAAAGCATTATCATTGTTTTATGCCCTTTCATCCTTATTACACATACCAATCCAACCCGTAAAGGAAGTCGTCAGAGCTGGTGGTCTATATTGAACTAGTTGAAGTTGCAGGCCATACAAACGCATTTTTGCTGCTCTGCGATGTAAATTTATAGAGTAGGAATTCCTGCATTGTGACCCTGCGCGGCATTGGAGGCGATATAAAGGGAAGTCTCAAATACCAAGGGACTCTGACCCGACAAGGACTGCGCACGCAAGGGCCAGTACCATATACAAAAGACAGACGTGTCCTCTCGTCAGAGTTTGCGCCCCACAGAAACAAGACTGTTCGCTGTTTCTAGGAAGTAACTCCGTGCTGTCTGGTAGCCAGTTACCCACGTTTTGGAAGCAAGAGGTCTCAAAATGGGTGAACAAGCTGCCTTCAAAACTGAGCAACAATCTGTTAAGACTACACAACGTGTAATAAGACACCAAGCTTCAGTAATCTCTGCCGGCCTCTTCTGTGAGAACAAAGTAGTCCATGTTAGTGTGTGTTTGTTCACAATAATTAGTATGTTTCCTTACAGACTTGGGCAAGTATTCAAAGCAAGGTACTGGTGTACTTTTTAGAAATATGATGCTATAGCAGTAGGATTCAAGTAAATGAATTCATTTGCCAACCACAAATAAAATAAAGTTTCAAGGTTATGAAAGATTCTGCATTCTCTTGCAACAGGAGTGCCGAGAACTCTGCTACAGAGAGATGAAGAAACATTTCCTGCTGTGACAGAAAAGATGGTGAGTGTTTTGTGCTTGTGTGCACAGACAATTTTATCGTAATCAGTCAGTTCTCATAGCTTAGGAAACTAAACTTTTTTATGTCAACCTTGTGTTAGTTTTCATGAAGCATCTGGGGAGTTTACATGGTTCTTCATGTGGTAACACTTTGCATTATTATGTGGGAGAGGATCCAATTCAAGGAGAGTGATATGGGTATGTATGTATGTAAGGGGTGGGCCATGAAGACCGGACCCCGCACTGGGTCATTCAATGAACTGTTGTGTTTCTGCTTGATCTAGCCCTTTATTAATCCTACACTTTTAATAGAGTGTAGGACCCTGCTTTAGGGGGGATGTTATAATAGTCACAAGTGACAAAATCTTAAATAAGCTATGGCCTCACAATCACACAGGATGTGTGCTGCTGATTCGTTTTCTTGTAGGCACCTTTCACACGTTGGGTTGTCCGTCAGTCCCAACTTGAAAATCTGTCCTATCAGGTGGCAGTGTCCGGTAAGTAATCCTACCACCCATCTTAGTTGATCTCTGTTTAATCTCAACAGATCCTTCGTTCTTCTGGCAGAGGGTCCTGCTATAAAACCCTTTGCCTGTCTGAGTCCAATTATGGATTCCCAGTATTTTTTATGATTTCTATCAGTCCTGATTGCTTTTCTTGGCAACTCCAATTGAGATGCTGCAAGCTCTGTTCAGACCATGATTTGTGTAGGTCATATAGCACGCATGTGAGAATGAGAAATGCATACAAAAATTACAACAGAAGACCTGAAAGAATGAGATCATGTGGGAGACAATTGTGAAGATGGATTTTGTTAAAGATACAATTATGGGGGTTTCGGACTGGGTTTCTTTGTGTCTGGATGCAAAGTCATGATGAGCTTGTGTTTACACAGTAATGAGTGCGTAGGTTCCATAAAGAGCAGATATGTATTGTCTGTACTTCCACAGGTTTCTCAGGAAGGTCCCTGCATTATGAACTTAACACTTGCAAAGATTATGAAGTCTGTACAGAGCAGCTGTTATGGGTTAGATGTAATGAGAAACAGTTACAGCAAGGATAGCATATATTGTTTCATGTGTAGTGTTGTACAGCCATGACTGATAGAAGATGTGTTGCCTTTACAGAACTGTACAAATTCAGAGAAGGTTTCAGTGGTTCCCTATGGTGAGACATACCCAGCAAGTCATGATGCAAGCCAGGCCATGAATATAAAAGCTGAGACAGTCTCAGATGCAGAAGAGGAAGCAGATCCTGTGCAAATAACTTTTCGGGAGATAAAGGCTGAACCTGAGGTGAGCTGTATGTTTCTGTATGTCCACTGTTAGGCAGATATCACAGATAGGTGGGAATTCAAGTTGTCTCTCTCATCTCCATCTGTCTGTCTGTCTGTCTGTCTGTCTGTGCACGTGGAACAGCTCCACTGTGCTGCTGACTCACCTTTGAAGGCCTTTTTCTGAAGTGTCTTTAGACCGTTACAGTTCGTTGATTGTATGCTGCTTGTCATGTACCACTTCCATTTCCTTTTAAGCAGTTCTAATGCAGAAGAAATTAAATTTGCATAAATGGAACAGTGTTTTAGAGAAATTCTATAGCAGCAAAATTCCATAGGGAGTCGTAGAACTGTTCGTAATTAGCTACTGGTACACTTGTGAAAACCAAGAATTTAAATTACTAGAACTCCTGTGAGCTAATTCCAATGGATCCCACAAGATATTTTTCATGTGATGAAGGTTACAAAAGATTCTGCATTCTCTTGCAACAAGAGTGGCAAGAATTGTACTGTATGGAGCTGAAGAAAGATTTATTGCTATGAGAGAAAGTATTGTGTTTCATGCTTGTGTGCACAGACAAGAGTTTTATTTTCATATATCAGTTCTCTTCGTCATAGAAACAAAATATTTTGTGACCCGCTTCTGTTTGTTTGCATAATGCATGTGGGGCATTCCTTACACTTGGATGATAACGGTTTGGGATATTATGTAGGAGAGCAATGAGTTCAAGGAGAGTGATGTGGGTAAGTCATGTAGTGCACATGCAACAGAGAGAAATGCATACAAAGTTTTGGAGGGAAAACCTGAGAAAGGCAGACCACATGGGAGACCTAAGTGCAGATGGAGAAATGCTATTAAGATAGATTTTAAAGAAATAATTTAGAAGGGTTTGTACTGGGTCTGTTTGCCTTAGGATACAGAGCTGTGATGAGCATGTATGATCACAGTAATGAGCCCTTTCTGGCTTTCTCAACAATCCTGTATGCATTCCTCTTCCCCCCATGCCTGCTATATGAGCTGCCCATCTCATCATCCTCGACTTGATCATATAATTATGCTTGGTGAACGAAAGTTACAAGTTGTGGAGCTCTTCATTATGATGTTTTTAGGAACCAAAACAGCAGATATTTTCTGTACTGCTGCAGTGACTGTTAGTTCCTCGTGAAGGTCACTGAGCTATGAACCGAGTACTTTCTAGTGATCATGGTATCTGTAGAGAAGAGCATCTGTACAAAACTACTCTTATGAGTTAAATGTGACGAGAAAGAGCCATAGCAAGGAGAGCATGCGCTGTTTAATGTTTGGCATTGTGCATCCATTCTGAGAAGGATGTGATGGTTTTTACAGAACTGTACAAATTCGGAGAATGTTTTAGTGGGTCCATATGGTGAGACATACCCAACACCTCATGACGCAGATCAGGCCATGAATGTAAAAGCTGAGGCAGTCTCAGATGTAGAAGAGGAAAAGGATCCTGTCCCAATAACATTTCCAGAAATAAAGGCTGAACCTGAGGTGAGCTGTATATGCACTGTTAGGCAGATGACAGATTTGCAGAAATGCCGCTTGTCTGTCTGATATCTATCTCTGTGAACATGAAACAACTCTACTGCGCTGTTGACTAGATTCTGAAAGATTCTTTTTCCTGAAATATCTCTAGGCAACTGTAGAGTGTAGAATGTTGCTTGTGATGTACCAGTACCATTTTCTTTTGAGTAGATCTAATATAGACAGGGCTTGAGGTGGGGCGGGATGCGGCGTGATGGCATCTGGTTCTTTTCTAAATGGCTTAAAAGCATCCCGTTACTTCTTTGGCAGTAAATGCAATGTACAATACCTTTTTTGTTGTTGTTGTTGTTATCTGTTTCATGGTTGTACAGGCTATTCCCCTGCATCGTCTAACTAAATTTTGTTTTCGTATGGTACTGTTTGAAGCACCCGAGAATTCACAGTCCCACATCACATTTCTCGCACTTCGTCTGAACACGTTTCCTCTTTCCACGTGTAGAACAAACACGGCATATCATTCTCGTGGCACAAGAGGTCGGCCAGTGATGTCGATTGGTCTCCTCTAGACGAAATATTGTGGATGACAGAGCAGGAGGTCGACCTAATTGGCGTTGTGGTTGGGAGCGACACATTACAGCATGTTCCAGCATGTTGCGCATAAGGGTAAGACAAAAATCCCTATGTGACAGTTTCGCACCGCAGGATGATAGCAGGATGAAACTGTTCAGAACCATCAGATCCAGTAAATGGAAAACGCTTGTTTGGCAGCAATAAGGGTTTTTCAAAGAAAGTAGGGGGCAGGCAATTTTCCTTTGTATCAACTTCCACCAAATACCCTGAATAAGCTGAGAAACTTGTGAAGATAGAAATATATAGGCTTATGACCAGCACACTTATGGCATGGGGTTTGTGCTAATAACCCCAAGTGTTACAAACAGGAAAGATTTTATGCTGCAGAACTGTTGTGTGTGGGAGAGGAAAAATTTTATACTGCAGAACTGCTATGCGAAGAATTTTTTAGTTAATTCCATTCATTTATCATAAAAATTTTATTAGATAGAGCAATTCCAAATACAACGCTCAAGCGCTCTAAGTGGAATTGGCACATAAACGTAGAGCAGAAATGTGGATTTAAACCCCTGCAAGCAGTGGGCATTTAAAGAAACCCCGGTCAGCTAGCTCTACCTGCGTTTCAAAACTCAGGCGGCTAAAGGTTAACCTTTAACGTACGGACTTTTAAATTGCCGGCAGCTCCCTACGGCCGGAATTTAAATGGCCCTAAGTCTTTAACATTGCAAAGTTTCAGAAAAAATGCATGTTTTCCGTTCTATGCAACATTGGAATATGAACTAAAAAGAACCTGAAAGACAATAAAATTTTCTACATATATACAAAAGGTCAAGTTTTACAAATGAAAATGAACTGTGAGTATTTTGTCATGAATTGCAAAATATAATCATTATTATATACGTTATGAAATTCCAAAGGACTTACCTGTTGTTTTTCTTCAACCTTGAATCGTGGTGGTGATGTAAATATGACGACACTATATACAATAATATTTGGTTCGGACTGTACACGGTTTGGACTGCATCGCTTCACAGTTTACACTCTTACGTGCATCCCACTCTCGAAGCAGTCCATCACACAGCGTGACATCACACTCTACAGCGGTAAAGCGTGCTCCCGCTTTGCTTGTTTATAGAACAAACGTCTTTGTTTCGCTTTAGCTGGTCAGTGTTTTGAATGTTTCACCTCCAGTGGGCCCCAGATGAACTTGGCCTCCCCCGAAAAACACTACTGACCGTGATATTCGCCTCATGTTATTGAAGAATCAAATCACGCACCAAAATTTCGCGGAAATTTTTGTGCGTCATTTTTCCATCACATGACTTGTGTAACAGATATTCATTGAGAATAGACATGTCTAGTAGGTGGAAGAATACTCGCAAAATTGTGATGCAAAGTAATTGCAATAGCAGTCGAAAAGTGCCAGTCCGCCACTGATACCGAAAGTCACAGTGACGAAGATGTCTTTACGCACAAAGTAACACTGGCTCAGTGTATTTATACCACTTCCGAGATACACAATAAAAATGATATAAAAGAAATACAGGAGTCTGACACTGACTTCCTAACTTTTAACAAAATATAGTAAATCCGCCACTGACGTCCTAACTGAGAATTCAACACTGCAAACCAATCCCTGAATGAGCCACACTTCCTTGAAAGCTCTGGCAGCACTGCTATGAAAGTGCTTACGAATATTTCCTCCTCTAACTTCTCAAAACAAAGCTGACCTCTATTGGCTCACCAGGTCATAAACAGTCATATCTAAACGTAAATAGTTTCGAAACCAGTACCCTGATAAACGATTTCATTGTTCAGAGCTAACAAATAAACATCTGACATGAACGTTCATGAGTTTGTTTGGGTTTCAAACCCAAGGTCAAACTGCCAGCACTCACAAAGGAAGCACGTGGCTTGTCCCTAAAAATTATAACATTCGGCCAGCTCGGCTTGCTACTTGATGCGAATAATTATAACATTCGGCCGTTAAAGGTTAAGGAAAGATTCATTTTCGTATTCTTTAGACCGATAATAAATTATACAATGTCGGAAACAGTTTGTCCTTCTCTTGCCTTGCATCACATTCCGTCCCAATGTTGAGGTGGCCTGTCTCCAACAGAACAGTTGTTTACAACTAAATTTTAAGTTTTTCTAATGTTGATGTAAGGTTAATTCTTAGTTATTTTATTGAAAATGAAAACACAATATCTTGGCAGAAAATGAGGTACACATTTCCTACTCCCTCCTACTTCGTTGGACAGAAATAAATTTGGTGTTGAAATAGCATAGTCGGTAAACTACAAATACAGTTATGACGAGTACAGGCTGTATTCTCACATCCGGTAATACATATATAAACTTGTAGAGTAATGTGAGAACCCATCCCATTTAAGCGATGGGTCAGACGTTTACAGTAAATAATAACAGAAGTTTCTATTGTTGATGACACGTCCCAGCCGTAAGGACACACATATTTTATTCTATTCCAACCAATGGGAATTTAGCCAAAAATTTTATTGGAGGGGAGGTTCCTTGGGTTGATCCTTGCTTCAATGACAGAAACTGTACGAAATGTTATTTTAGTTCAGCATCAGTTTTCATTTATCGGTGAAAATGGAGAAATGGATAATTCGCAGTAAGAAACCCAAGTTAAGTGAAAGTGGCAGTAATGAACCGTGTGCAACTGTAAGTAAAAGTGAAACAATTTTAAGTTCCATCCACTGCAACGAAGACGAAACCACCGTATGTGTGAATACAGCTGCAATAGATAACAGCGTGACTCAAACTCAGGTGCATGAAAATGACGTTAATTATTTCCCTAATTACTGGACACAAGATCAATGGCTAGAAAAATTGAAAATATACGAGTGGTTGACAATTAGTAAACAAGGGCTAGGCTGTACAACATGTAAATCAGTGGGAACTCTAGGGCCTGCAAAAACNAAGAACTAAATGGTGTAGCTGTGAGGCGTATCTAGCAGTCTAATCATGCGTGCACTGATATTTGTGATCATATAGCAGATGAAATGAGAAAGAAACTTGTTAAATATATTATTGCTAATGATCTTAAGGTAGGTTTCATGATCGATGAGACTCCTACTCGAAGTAAAAAAGAAGCTCTTGTAATCTGTTTACTTTGCAAATTGCCTGATTCCATGGATGCGAGTAGTTATTTTTTTGATGTAGTGGAATTAGAAAATACTACAGCTGCAACGATCAGGGATGCCTTTCTCAACAATATCAAGAGTAACAGATTTCACAGTGACTTTTTATCACGAAATTGGATTTCATTTGCATGTGATGGGGCCTCTAATTTACTTGGAAGGCATGCAGGTGTTGCACAACTTTTGCTCCAAATATATCCTCAATTGATTGTTTGGCATTGTAGTAATCATCGATTACAAATAGCGGTGAATGATACAGTACGGGAAATGTCAACAGTGTACCACATGCAATCATTTTTTGATAAACTCTGTTCCGTTTACAGTGCATCTCCAAAGAACAAATCTGACTTAGAAACTGTTGCTGCACAACTGAGTATGAGATTAAATACCATAGGACAAGTGTTAGGAACGACATGTTGGGTATCGTCTAGTGCGCGGTCTGTGAGAGCCATATGGAATAATTGCCCTGCTCTTTATAAACATTTTCACAATGCGTCTGTAGACCCGAAATGCACGGGAAGGGAGAGAGCTCAATATTCTGGATTGAAAAGAAAACTAAGCGACGTAAACTTTGTTCTAAGTACGTGACTTCTGTTCGATGCTTTAACAGAACTTGAACACCTGTCTTTAAAATTACAAGAAAAGAAAATCACATTGCAATTATAAATCACTCCATCCAATGTGACCTATAAGTTTTTTACTACATAAAAACTTAACACCCTTTTCGGTCTCTGTGGACCACCTTCAGAGGAATAGGAAACCACCATCACATAATTTGTTTACACCTAAAGTACGTACACTTATATGCTACAATACATACTACACAGAATAGAACATTTCACAAACACAACAGTTTCCTGGGAATGTAAAATTTTTTAAAAAAATGTATAAAATTCCTTGATGCTAATTAAACGTTTTTTAGATTGTCAATAATTAAAATTCGTAAACCATGCAGGCTCGTGTTTGTCCTCCCGTCGTCTCTCTTATATGGGGCAGATATTGTGCCACCTGGCTATCTTGATGTGGAGGTTCTGCAAATATATTATGTGTATTTTACTATTTCAATGTAAATACTGTCTATATATATATTGTCGCGTATTGGGTGTATAACGCGACAAACAACTTCACGCCATATTTGATATAGCGAATTTTATTTCACATTCGCACTTACAATCACCCAATTGACAGTTTTAGAACTACTGCTATCTGCAGTATCACAACCAGTACACTCCAAATGCCAGAATACAACTGACTGGTTGCTGGCTAACTCGGAACTAACTCGGAGGTAGCTCCAGGACTGACTGTGAATAGCCTTTGCTGCTTCTCATGTAGCCTCGATTGGACAATACAGAAAACTGCCACGTAATAAGCACCCTTGTTGCCTGGCGCTGTGTTGCTAGCAACGCTAGCGGTAGTAACCGCTGTTACTACCATCGTCTCTCGCAATCCTTGTTACCCGCACTGCCTAGCAACCCACGGTACCCTTGGTGACGTCATCGCTGTTGACTCGCGTTGCCTAGTGACCAGGATGCTAGGACTCGGCTAACATCGGCTCGCTTCGGCTTCAGTCGGCGCATCACGGCTGGCGGGGTTGGGGGAGGGGCGTCATCCATAGCTCAACATGTCACACTGCTCCCTCCTTAAGGCTGTTCGTCTCGAATAGCCTAACAGTGCACCCCCGTTCCTTTTCCGTCCCGTAGCTCTGCTTGCGGTGTCTCCTGTTGTTTCGGCTACTCTTCTTGCAGCGACTATTCTTCGTCCGTTACATCCGCTCCCCTCTTAAGACAAAGCTCATCTCGAGCGGTTTCCTTTCAGCTCGCCAGAAGATCGAGTTGTGTCCCATTC
>NW_019737404.1:62631-88597 GCF_002891405.2 Cryptotermes secundus
TATTATTATTAAAGACCTATACGTTAATATCCCAGTCGGTGATACCCTTCTTGTAAACCGTAAACTACTTAAGGATAGTCACATGGACAAAAGCATTATAAAAGAAATAATGTCCATACTCACATTGATATTGAACCAAAATTATTTTGAATATAACGGAAAATATTATAAACCAAGAACAGGCGTAGCCATGGGCTCCCCCATATTGAATACAGTGGCAGAAATCTTCCTTCAAAACATGGAACAAAGCAGAATAAAACATCTGCTGTAAGATGAGAAAATCAAATACTACAACAGATATGTAGATGACATCTTCATAATATATAATCACACAAAAATAACTCCACAATGCATCCTCGAACAGTTCAATAGACAACATAAATACCTACAATTCATAATAAACGAAGAAGTAAACAACCAAATAACCTACCTAGACTTAAACATAACTAACAGAAATGGACATATAGAAATGGAAATATACAGAAAACCAACATCGACAGACATAACTATAAATAATAAATCATGCCACCCTAAAGAACAAAAATTAGCAGCATATAAAAACTGGATACACAGACTTCTTACACTTCCACTCGAGAAGGATGCTAAAAGCAAAGAATTAAACACCATTATTAATATAGCATTAAATAATGGCTATAGAAAGGAAGACATAATACACCTGTATAACAAACTTAACCAAAAGATAAGTAACCCGGATAATAAAGATGAAAAAGAACAACAAAAATGGGTCACTTATACCTACACAGGAAACTACATACGAAAAATCACAAAACTATTCAAAAACACCAACATAAAGATAGCCTACGAGTATAAAACAACACACACAATAGGTAACCTAATAAACAAAACGCGACAAATGAACCCATACGAGCATAGTGGCATATACAAATTAACATGCCAAAGTTGCCAAAAAGAATACATTGGCCAAACGGGTAGAAATCTAACAACTAGATTCACAGAACACATGAGAAATATAAGACTAAACAAAGACGAATCGGCATTTGCCCAACATATTGTAACGTGTCGCGAATCCAGAAGAGTCACTTCTATGGAAACGCTAGAATATACCGTTGCATAGGAAACAACAATTGCTCTACTGTAGTTCTAACAGGAATCTCCATGGTTACGACGAATACGCGAAGCGTTCCCACAGAGACAACGCAATAACAATGGGTCATTGCGTAGGAAACACGGAACCGATAAAGCAACGTTTCCACTGCTATAACAGAGGATTCATTTGCCTAGCAGCGGCCAAGGTTATAAAAGCCCAGCTTTGATGAGAAGTCTTCAGTCCTGGAATGGCCAGCTAAGAAGTCAGTCGCAATCGAGCCATCTTAGAAGTCAGTCCTAGAATAACCGCCAGAGAAGAGAGTCCAGTGTCGGCCGAGTTATTGTAAGCAGTGATTGTAATACTGCAAGGGATGACAGTTGTAAAGCGTGTGAGTGTATAAGTGAAGAACAATAAAGGTTCTACAGAATCTGAGCCCCACGGGAATTTATTTGTGGCGTGACATACAGAACATGCTACATAGGTGTCAGAAGTGGGATGGAGCATCGAGAAGTCCCCATAGAAGACGCCCCGAGAATACCGGTCGGAGAACTGAAGAAACGGCATAGGGACCAGAAACTGGCCGCGGAGCGCTGCCGCCAGAAACCGAAGGATTCAGCAGCGGAAAATCCTGGGCCCCAAAAGGAATTGGCCATCACACACAAAACGACATCCCATCGCGCGACAGTGGCACGACGTTGGAGAAACGACTTCAAGAAGGAGACTCCCAAGGCAGCCTTCGGATGCCAGCATAATGAATTGGCCGCCGACTACAGGAAGGTGTCCCGCCGTGCGACAGTGGCATGGCGCAAGAGTAACGTCTTCAGGAAATCGACGACCCAAGGGAATTGTGAACCGTGGCACAAATTGGCTGCCGACAGAAATATCACTAGTCGTGCAGGTGCGACACGGCGCAAGGGAATCTTCGGAAAGAAATACTCAATAGGGGTTCATGCGGAACGATGTTGAAAGTACCCTGCATGCAGCACCGGCATAAAGGACAGAGGTCTGAAACAGGGACTACGGGTCAGCAAACAAGTGGAGGACCCCACCACGAACGCCGTCGGAGGGCGTAGGCCAGGACAGCTATCGCGCCTGGGAGGGAGAAGTACTTGCAAGAAGGCCTTCTACGAGAGTGTCGTCCAGAAGATCGCGAAGCAAACAGCCGGATCTTCCGTCGGATTACGAGATAACAAGGAATGGACCTTGTGGAGGGGCCGACCCCCTCCAAAACGAAAAAAATGGAACGGCCCTTATGGGAGGAACCGATAACGTAGAAGTACCGGCCTCCCCAGCAAGTATGCATGAAGAATGCAAGCGAAGAATGAATGTGAAACAAGGTGACAAATTCTGGACCATGGGAGTGCTCGGGATGAGCACAACTGAAGATAGCGGCGGATGCGGTAAAACGAACAGCGCAATAAGACGCGCAAGGAACACCAAGGCCGAATGCAGACGTTGCCAGCAGAACACCGTGGAATTGAAACCGAGGGAGAACCTTTAGGCTGTTCAGGGACGAACAACCTTTAGAAGGGAGCAATGTAACGTGTTGCAAATCCGGAAGAGTCACTTCTATGGAAACGCTAGAATAGACCGTTGCATAGGAAACAACAATTGCTCTACTGTAGTTCTAACAGGAATCTCCACGGTTACGACGAATACGCGAAGCGTTCCCACAGAGACAATGCAATAACAGTGGGTCATTGCGTAGGAAACGCGGAACCGATAAAGCAACGTTTCCACTGCTATAACAGAGGATTCATTTGCCTAGCAGCGGCCAAGGTTGTAAAAGCCCAGCTTCGACGAGAAGTCTTCAGTCCTGGAATGGCCAGCTAAGAAGTCAGTCGCGATCGAGCCATCTTAGAAGTCAGTCCTAGAATAACCACCAGAGAAGAGAGTCCAGTATCGGCCGAGTTATTGTAAGCAGTCATTGTAATAGTGCAAGGGATGACAGTTGTAAAGCGTGTGAGTGTATAAGTGAAGAACAATAAAGGTTCTACAGAATCTGAGCCCCACGGGAATTTATTTGTGGCGTGACACACAAAACACGCTACAATATACTAAATAATCTCCATCAATACGGGCCGATGACAGTAATTATGGAAATGGTCAAAAAAACTAAAAAAGGAGGCATAATGAATATAAAAGAGGACTTCTACATATATCAATTTAATAAATTCAATAAATTGATAGAAGAACAAAAGTATAAAAGAGAAAGTAACAGCCTACGTAGTATGTTCGACCTCATAATACATCATCAGAACACGCCCACATTGACGTCACAAACACAACAAGCATAAATTCATGTGACGCAACACACTTCTGAACAGTGAAAACAGCACAGCAGCCACGACCAAACCCTGGACGATATAAAGGTAGGACATAACATATCATCAAACATATATATATAGACAGTATTTACATTGAAATAGTAAAATACCCATAATATGTTTGCAGAACCTCCACATCAAGATAGCCAGGTGGCACAATATCTGCCCCATATAAGAGAGACGATGGGAGGACGAACACGAGCCTGCATGTTTTACGAATTTTAATTATTGACAATCTAAAAAACGTTTAATTAGCATCAAGGAATTTTATACAATTTTTTTAAAAATTTACATTCCCAGGAAACTGCTGTGTTTGTGAAATGTTCTATTCTGTGTAGTATGTATTGTAGCATATAAGTATACGTACTTTAGGTGTAAACAAATTATGTGATGGTGGTTTCCTATTCGTAGTGATGTTTGCCCTCTGAAGATGGTCCACAGAGACCGAAACAGGGTGTTAAGTTTTTATGTAGTAAAAAACTTACAGGTCACATTGGACGGAGTGATTTATAATTGTAATTGTTATTGTGACGCACCAAAATGAAACAAATCAAAATCACATTGTCTGAAGCACATCATTTAGTTCTTGTTAAGTATCACGTCTCTCAGTCCATGGCAAATAATCCAGGTGAAGTTCTAACGGCTGCCGATAAATTAGAATTTAAAAGAGTTAGCTTAGAACATGGAAAAGTACAGAAGATTAGTGAACAACAATTTCAGAAATTAAGTGACAATATAAACACCCAAATGTTCACCACTAGAGCTTCACATGAATCACTGGAAGTAGTAACACAACATGGTCAAACAGTGACAAATACAGTCAGTTACTGGACAAGTTGAAAATAATGGATAAGGCTAAGTGGGTAAAATGTCAAGATCCATGTTTTGCTGATAAAGAAATCAGGGAACTCGCTGAGTCATTTATGGTGTGTAAGAAAACTTCAGTTCATGGATTCCATGAATATAATGAATGGTGATGACATGTATCCTGATGAACTAAAGCCATTGATTGCAGCTGCAAATACTATTATTATTTCAACTGCAGAGTGTGAGCGTGCATTCAGCAACATGAACAACATTATTTCAACCATCCGAAGCTCGATGCTTTTGAAAACAGCATCTAGTTTAATGTTTATTTCATCAGTGGGACCCCCTCTTAGTGCTTTCGATGCAGAATATTATGTAAAACAATGGCTAAAGAAAGGACTTCGACATGCAGATTACCAGTCTTGTGCAGCCCCCGCAGATAGAAGATCAGCGAATTATCAGTTAGGAATTCAGTGTCAGATTTTCATATATTTCTTTATGTATTGTCACGTGTTGTGTGTGTAATGCGACTTATAACTTCACACCATATTGAATATAGCGAATTTTTTCCACATTCACTCACACGCTTATACAATTCACAATTACTGCCATTGGCAGTATCACAATTACTTCCACTGCTCAGCCGACTTTTTATACCGTTCCGTGTTGGCTCATTTTAACGGCAGTGTCTCCTGTTACGTCACAGTGGCAAGTGCTGTTACATCACCGTGGGGTGTGGGCAGAGTATTTATTGGCCTGTTACCATCGCAGCCGAATTTGCTCCAATGCTCTTACATCACCTCTGAAGGGTGGGTGGGTCCTGCATAGCACAAGTACGTCACAATATTTTATTTTGTGTGTCGGAAGAGGTATAAACCCATTGGCCAGTATTACTTTGTGGGTAAAAGGCACTGTGACTTTTGGTATGAGTGTCGGCCTGGCACTCTTTTTGACTAATGTAATTACTTCGCATCACTATTGTGCCAGTATTACTAACAGGCAAGAGTGTCGCTTTGTCAATAAACATAATTTATTCAAATTTGCTGGAAACCCCCCTCCCCCAAGATGATCCTCTAATTGCACAAACGAATATCATGGGCATTGGCGTTTCTCTGGTGAGGCCCAGTTCATCTGGCGCCCAAGTGAGTCGACTGGAGGTGAAACATTCACAACACTGGCCAACCAAAAGGAAACAAAGACGTTGTTGTGTGTGTTCAATAAATAAGAAAAGCAGGAGCACCATTTTCTATTCTACAAAGTGTGATGTTGCACTGTCTGTCATGGACTGCTTTGAGAAGTGGCGCACACATGCGCGTGCGTCAAGAGTGTGAGGTATCATAAACTGTGAAGTGACTGCATTCTTCTGTATACATTTATGTACATACGTAGCTGTTGCAAGGTTTTCGCGCTCCTGCTTCTACACAGTGTGGTGTGCCCAATATAATTTCACACATCAGAAGTAGTGGCCATTTTCTGGCAAAAGCCAAACATTTACATTGTCAAGGGATCTTTTGTGGCAAGCTAGGAGATGACTCATATGGATTTGCTCATGGTATCATGGTGGACATGTCTATTGAACTGACACTATGCTATTATTCTTTTTGAGGACTTTTATACACACACACATTCATTCATTCATCAGTAATCTGTCAGACAACAGGTCCACAGTCTCTTCCAAAACAGTTCCTCCACGTAATGCGATGTCAAGCTTTTTCTTTCAATTAAAATATCCTCTTCTGTCCCCAAGGTCATCCAGCATCTTCTTACTTCTTCTTCCTCGTCTTCTGGGCACTTCTATCCGCCCCTCCGGTTTGTTTTGTCTCCAGAGGAAACATCTCGCAAACATGGGAGTCTCTGTTTTTGGAAAGAGACTATCCAGGAAAAGTGATAATGTGGTAGTTTTTCCATTTGCTTTCCACATCGCAGTACAACAGCCGTTCAAACCACTCTGGTCACGCCTGTTGCTATACGAACTTGAACCATCTCGAGCATCATTTGCTCTGTACTTCAAGTCGCTACAGATGACGCTGCTTCCGGCATTAGTTTACACTTCAGAAATTTATTTCTCCCAATTTTTATTGTTTTTTGATGATTTAAAAATGTTTCGTTTCAATAATTCCGCTAAAGAATGCGAATTACAGTCCGATATCGACTTTGCACAGAAGTTTTGCACTGACAATTATATGAAAATTAAATTGCTTAAAACCAATATACTGCTACTCGTAAAACTAAACGCATACATTTTAATTACCATGTTGATGATGTACTTATCGTAAGAATTTATTAATTAAGAATTAATTTTGTAAAAGATATTTGGTTATTATTAGATAGTAAACCGCATTTTCATACCTTTGTTGACTTCTTGTATTCCATTTCATTAAAATTCGTTTCGTCCCATAATATTTCTCCCCTGGACAATCTGAAATTTGTGCATATTGCCTTAATTGTACCAAAGGTTCAGTACGTGTCTGATACCTTTGGCGGATTTCGATAAACTGGAAAACGTCCAAAAGGAGTTTGCTAATTTATGCTAAAATTGATTCATTCCGTTCAGCTTTCCTTGAAGTTATATTCAGTACTGAATTATTTAAATTCTTGACCCGCGATGAAATTTTCATTATTTAGGGGTGTGACTACAGACGGGGTTCAGATTGCAAATTCGATTTATTGACCACTTATACACCCGACTCGGAGGTACAAGTAATTTCAGCTCCTCATAAGCCTTTTGCAGCCTGCTGTGTCTTCACCAGCCTCTCCCTGGCAACGGCTTCTGTGGAGATTCTTCACCTTCATTCAGTTTTTAACTTCACAGCCTCCCATGCAGAACTCTCGACTGAACTGTCAACTGACCTATAGCGCCATCTCTTCTCAGCTCCCCTTGCAGAACTGAACTATCAAATCTCAACTGACCTGGTTGTGAATTCTCGGCACGGACAACATACAAAACACCGTTGTTCTATTGTTGCGTGCCTAATCCTTGATGCGGGAAACTTTTTATCGATCCGTTGCTTAGAAAAGGGTTGCATGACACAGTTGTTTATTCGTCTGTTTCGCAGTCATTGCGTAGCAACGGCTGTACATGCTACAGAAACGAAGTTATGTTATCAATGCAAAGTTTTACGGAGCTCACTGTGGTATTCTGCATTAGAAGATAAACTGCAGCAGGTTTCAGTTCATGAGAAGGATCAGCAGTGTTGCAGAGTTATGGAAAGTTCAGGGATGATGGGATTTGTGGTCCTGTATGAGAGAGAGAGAGAGATGAGGATAAACTGCCATCTGAAAATGATTGGCCACAAATGTAACATGTATATTGCATACCTCATGAATTTCGCATGACGTTTCAATGAGGACTTTAAGCTGAGTATACGCCGCGATAGGAGTAGGGGGCATGGAGGGGAATTTCAGCAGAAAGTTATTCAGGATATAGAGGAGCCGACAAGTGATGGAGACACATAAAATGGATCATCGAATGCATGTGTGCCAGACCTCTCTTCAGCCCTTCTGAAATTGAATAAAATATTACACTGATTTTCGCCGAACATGTTTCTAAGAATTCTGTATGGTTACTTCTATAGTTGGATTCCACATTTTACATTCTTCGGCTGGACTTCTGTAGTTTGGTCTAGAGGCCTCATACACATATTATGCAGGAGAATGAAGTGTAGGTTGAAATGCATGCTTATGCAATCAAACAAATAAAGAGGAATTCCTCTCAGCAGAAACTGCTCTATACTGCCTTACGTTTCCATAATATTGTCTCGTGTTGCCTATGTAACACGGTGAGTAAATTCACGCGGGTCTCAGATTTGGCTACGACTTTTATTAGACAATCTCTTTTACACTCGCAAGTACAGTTATTACCAACTTCACTATCACAATTACTTGTACCTCTGATCTTGATGAAGTGTCTTCTGCCCTTTGCCGGTTGCGAGCTGACTTCTGATTCAGTCGGAGCTACACTAAGAACTGGCACACACACACATATAGAGCCTTTATTGTTATTTCATTCTAGGAGCCTAACCACTATTCTTTGGATGCCTGTCCAGCCTTACAAGTGCATAATTTCATTTAATATTGCAATTTCTTAAACAGTGACAGTGCAGCTTAACATTGACTCAGAAAGCTCCATACATGCTGATGGACTCAGGCTCACATCACACAAGTGGGTGTACACTCTCTGCCCCTCCCTCCCCTCTCTGTCACCACTCTCATGCCTACCAATTTAACATCTAACTGTACTGGGGCTTCAAACTCATTTCTCTTCCTATTAGGATTTTTCATGTTATTTACTCTCATTTTCCAGGGTAATTTGAATGTACTTCAACCCGTACATGGTGAGGATCGACAGTATTCCTGCAATGAGTGTGGTGAATCATTCAGTCAGCATATAATTCTGAGAGCACATCAGCGCATACATAGTGGGGAAGAGCCATTTTGTTGCATTGTGTGTAATAAGTCATNTAATAAGTCATTTAGAAAGCAGAGTCATCTGAAGACACATCAGAGCATACATAGTGGTGAAAAGCCATTTTGCTGTGATGTATGCAATAAGTCATTCAGTCAGCAGAGTCATGTGAAGACACATCAGAGCATACATAGTGGCAAAAAGCCATTTTGCTGTCATATATGTAATAAGTCATTCAGTCAGCAGAGTCATGTGAAGACACATCAACGCATACATAGTGGGGAGAAGCCATTTTCTTGTGATGTATGTAGTAAGTCATTCAATTATCTGAGTAGTCTGAAGACACACGAACGCATACATAGTGGGATGAAGCCATTTTATTGTGATGTATGTAATAAGTCATTCAGAGATCTGAGTACTCTCCTGAAACATCAGCGCATACATAGTGGCGAAAAGCCATTTTGCTGTGATGTATGTAATAAATCATTCAGAGATCGGAGTACTCTGAGGAAACATCGACGCATTCATAGTGGCGAAAAGCCATTTTGCTGTGATGTATGTAATAAGTCATTCAGAGATCGGAGTACTCTGAAGAGACATCGACGCATACATAGTGGCGAAAAGCCATTTTGCTGTAATGTATGTAATAAGTCATTCAGTGAACAGACTACTCTAAAGAGACATCAACGCATACATAGTGGCGAAAAGCCATTTTGCTGTGATGTATGTAATAAGTCATTCAGTGAACAGACTACTCTGAAGATACATCGACGCATACATAGTGGGGAGAAGCCATTTTGCTGTGATATATGTAACAAGTTATTCAGTGTGGTGAGTAATTTGAAGACACATCAACGCATACATAGTGGGGAGAAGCCATTTTGCTGTGATGTATGTAAAGAGTCATTCATTTTGAAGGATGATCTGAAGAGGCATATGCACATACATAGTGGGGAGAAGCTACTCGTATTTTGTTGTGATGTATGTAAAAAGTCATTCATTTCGAAGAGTGATCTGAAGAGGCATATACACATACATAGTGGGGGAGAGCCATTTTGATGTGATTTACGTAAAAAGTCACTTAGTCATCAGAGTAATCTTTAGAGACTTCAGCGCTTATATGTTGATAGTAAATCAGAACAGTAGAGATGGGTTTAGACTAAAGGAACAGTATGTGAGTTGTAGCATGCCACAGTATTTCATTTTGTAAGTAAGACAGTTTTGCTGTGTGTGACATGCTTCAATCTTGTAGAATGCTACAATATATTGAAGTTTATTACTGTTGCTAAGCTTTATAACTGACAGGAAATTAACTGAGTCCCATGGTACAAAACATCTGTGCAAATGAGTTCCATTTGATTCTGACTGCTGAATATGCACAAGCCCTATCTTGTTGAGTGGAAACAGACATGACATGATATGACATTCTCCTGTAGATATGTTAATTCAGCATTGGAAGCTAGTGACTAGTAGAGTGTAGTCACTGAAACGGATCAACAGCTTATACAAGTAATTCAGCAGCATCATATTCTTTTTGCTGTGTTATCTATGCTCCTCTGCCGTTATGTGTGAGTAAATTCATTGATCAGTTAGTTTCAGATCAATATATTGCTTGGATTGAGTACATTGAGATAAGTGTTATGGATTGGTCAGATGAATACAAACTGTGCTGTATTGGACATTGCAGACAAGATATATTTCTGCGGTATACTTGGTATATTGATTAAAAAAAAAGAGAAAGTTAAATAAAGGGCGGTTGAGTCTGCTTTTGGAGAAATGAAGTAGTACAGAGAATTTAATTGAAAGGATCGTGAAATTCTTGCTTATATCTTTTCACTGTGAATTCAGTGGAGAAACTGAGCAGTCTGTCATGAGATCAAAAAAAGAAAGTGGTTTGGCAATGATGCACTCCTTTTTGCTTTAGGTCTCCTTTCCCTTAGATGGAAATTGTGAGGTGAAAATTGTGAAATATTCTTTAATAAAATTAATCACTGTCAGTATTATTACTATAGGATATTTCACCGTCCCTTACCTCCTCCTCTTCTTGAAGTCACCTTTTTTTAACAGTCCTCTCGCCTTACCGTTTGTTAAACTCAATTATTATCTTCTCTCCCCCACACACGTTGGTCACACTTGTAGGTACTTCTTTCGTGTACTAAATTTTATCTCAGGGTTATTTAATTTATAAGGAGGTGAGGTTTGTTAATTCAGTAGAGCTGAGGGTCTCTCTACCTCAGAGCCTTGAACGGGCCACACTCAAAGATGCAGAAAAAACCTTTATTATTTGGCCACACTCAAAGCACGCAGATAAAACACACACACTACAAACACATATCAAGTTCAGACAAATTATATTATTAAACACTTGTTGAGCCACTTCTTAATACAACTTAAATCAGTAACTTTTATGTCTTGTTTCTACGAGATCCTGTGTATAACTTTGACGTCTGATTTCTTCAAGGGCCGGGGTGTGACTCTCTTGACAACTTTTACGTCTAGTCCTAATGAGTCACGGTGTGTGACTGACTTTGACAACTGATTTCTCCTCGGACCTTCAAGTCCTTGTTTCCTCAGCGTCTCTGCTCTGTCACGCCCTTAAATTTTAGTGATTGGTTATATTTGAAAAGTAGGAGTATCTTAATTAGATATTCCTCCACTCCATTTAAAGCTTACAAGGGTTTAAGGATTTCTGACTCCAACGTATTTCTGTCAGAATTTGACAAATGCTTAAGCATTGCTTGGGTCCTAAAAACTTCACTCTTTTTAAGTTATGGCATGCACAAACTGCGAAGTATTGAATTCACAAAGAATTCTTTAGCAATTCTTTAATGTAACTTTCCTCTATTAAACCTTTGACGGATGTCTTCCTGTTTCTGTTGTAAGCGTGGGAAGACGCTAACTCTTACATACAAGAATTGACCTATGTCTCACTATCCTTGTTCATTGCATTTAATTTTGAACAATTAACCTTTCAGATAAATAAAGTTGATTACATTCAAATGAATTGTGGAGCAGTGGGACGGTTACAGATTCTGACGATGGTGTATAACACAGAGATATTGGGTTTTCGGTCTTTATTCATCGTCCTGGTTTTAAAGATAACTAACAAAAACACGACGTTTCGGAAACTGGATCTGTTTCCGTCCTCAGGTGAGGGAAAGCACCTATTCTGTTGGGTCCCTCAATCACTGGACAACCGATGTCACAAAACACAAAGGTTTTAAACATCTGAGATCAGGCTAAGTCCATGAGAGCTAATCTACAAATCATCGAAAACAAGCTCCACGACAATGTCACACTGACGGAACGGCCTGTCTTGCAGGTCGAAGCCATCATGGAGCTGCTGGAAGTCTGTTTGAGAACCACCTATTTTCAGGTCGACGACAAGTTCATCCAACAGAAAGATGGCATGGCTATGGGAAATTCTCACTCGCCCATCGTTAGCATCATCTTCATGGAGCATTTTGAAAACTAGCTCTTGACTCAGCACCGTACAAATCATCGTGGCTGCGATACGTGGATGACACTTTTGTAGTCTGGCCACATGGTCCAGAGAGATCACAGGATTTCTTCGACCACCTCAACAGTTTAAGGCCTTCCATCTGCTTCACCATGGAAACTGAGTCAGACAATGCGATCTCTTTTCTGGACGTTCTGGTCGTCAGGGAAGATATGGCACTAGTCACACAAGTATACAGGAAACCCACCCACACTGGCCAGTACCTCAACTTCAAATCTAACCATCCGCCACATGTAAAAAGAGGCTTGATTAAAAGTCTCCACGACAGAGCCTCCACCATATGCCAAGATCGACGAGATTTGGTCAAAACAATTAACCTGAGACACGATCTTCGGTTGAATAGTTATCCTGAAGGCTTCATTGACTCGGTCATTAATTCCAAGGGCAGTAGTCCTCCGAAGAAAGAGGAAAAACCTCTGTGTTCTGTATATATTCCATATGTGAAGGGTGTTTCTGAAAAGTTTAAACGGATAGGTAATCGATATAATATTAGGACCATCTTCCAAACAAAACACACTCATAGGAACTCTCTAATGAAAACCTGACCGGAAAGAGATCTGCAACAGACAGCACAGTGTGTCTATAGCATTCCCTGTGAATGTGGCAGAAGCTACATTGGCGAAACAGGCAGGCCTCTGACTGTGTGGCTCCGGGAACATGGGCATAACCTCAAAGAAGGTCTTCTAGAGAAATCTAAACTAGCTCAACATGCCTATGAAGAGGGACATAGGGTAAGCTGCGATAAAGCTAAGATTTTGGATACTGAAAGCCACATCAAATATAGGAAATACAAGGAAGCGGCCCACATGGCAAGCTCGGCCAACCCAATTAGCCAACCCGGTTTGGACTTTCTCCCGTTTGGATCCCCATTATCAGCAATGAAGTCACCAATTCACATAGAAGATTTGTATGACGTGATATATGTTTTTATTGATTTCTATTAGGTTCTAAATTAGATAGACGTGATTTACTCCATTGTTGACGCTAGTTAGTCACTGTTAGTTTCTTACTAGTTGTCCTTTTCTATTCCATGCCGTGGTGTCATGGACCTGGTTATTAGTTGGTTTCATGACAAATTTCTACTGCTCTATCTGTCCTGGTCCCATGCTTGTACATGTTTGGAAAAATTTGTTATGTATATTTTTCTTATTAGCTCTCATGGACTTAGCCTGGTCTCAGGTGTTTATAACCTTTGTGTTTTGTGACATAGGTTGTCCAGTGATTGAGGCTAGCTCTTTCTAAGGGACCCAAAAGAATTGGTGTTTTCCCTCACCTGAGGGTGGAAACAGATCCAGTTTCTGAAACGTCATGTTTTTGTTAGTTATCTTTAAAACCACGACGATGGATAAAGTCCGAAAACCCAATATATCTGTGTCAATATTATTAATTGGAATTCAGAGTATTGATGTAGTGGAATGACTCAAGAGGAATAGCTTTTATCCATTATTTGTATACTGTGGCCGTCTTGTAGTGCACCCAATTTCACCTGTCACTTCACAACATGTTTCAGCAACATAGTGCCATCATCAGGTGTTCCAGTTACGTCAATCTATTGCATTGCCTGCCCTCATATTTTCACAACACCATTTAAAAAGTATTTAAAAAGTCCGTATTTGTCAATTATGATAAATTTACACTCGCTAAAACTTGTTAAGATAATTCATCTTATTTGTCTTAATTAAAACTTGCATGTGGTTCGTTCACTACGGGGTCGTTTTTCTTATTTTCTGTGTAAACCGCGTCTTGTGATGTGTGTTNACAGTTGTCCTCAGAAAAGTGTGAAGGTAGGCTGATGCTGTGTATTCTATATGCTTAAAGAAGGGAATATGGAGTCAAATCATCTGGCTCAGGATAGGGGCCAGTGTCTAGTGCAACATTTGGCGAAATTATAAGACCTGGAGAATTTCTTTTGGGACGCTTTGGAATATTTTAGGAAGGAATGGATGCTGTAAAGCGGGTAGATTTATGTTGTAATTAGCTGAGGTTTGTCGCCCGGTATTCACCATGGATTTATAGGCAGGCAGGCCATTGCAGGCTGTGAGGTAAGTCGTGGCATCACGTGACTTCGCAGAGCACAAAGTCACTTCCTAACCAACCAAGTAGGAGGCAGGTCCTCGTTCCTCTTCCGAGGAAAAGGACAAGGAAGTCAGCTCTTTAATTCAATACGAAGGCCGATGCGCGTTGCGTTAATTTTACGCGTAACTAAAATTGTGTAATACATGTCAAAAATACTGCTCCAGCACATTAAAAAGCGTGATTCCAGTGAGAAAAAGGTGTAGTGTAAATATATCGCGCTCTACTGTGGAGCTGCTCGGCACGAGCACCCTTGAAGGAAGGGCGGATACCGTAGAATGAACACCGCAGAAACACGCATAGAATAGCAAGACCAAATGCAGACGTTGCTAGCAGGAATCTGCGGAAACAACCGGAAGAAAGGAACGGGGATGCACCATTACGCTATTCGAGACGAACAGCCTTAAGGAGGGAGCACTGTGGCATATTTGCTCTATGCAGGAACTGTTGAGCCACAGAGGCCTCGGGGCACACGCGCAACTGGAGAGTTGCTGGGCACGTTGTTATGCCACAGCTCTGTGAACGTTTGGATAGCACAACAGGAAGTAGGGGTCACGTGACCTCTGCGTTTCCACAAGTGACGTCACATCGCCATTCATCCCGTCACTATGCAACACTCGTTAAACACCCCCACCCCCCGCTAGGCTGTGACGTCACGCAACAGTGGATTCCGTACAGCGACCGTTGCTAGGCAATCGGTCGGTAAGCACGCCCAACAATATAGGCTGTTTTCTCTATGGTCCCCGAGAAGCACAAGGCAGTAGAGTTAACCCGTGTGGAGGCGGGGTCGAAAACCTCCACCGTGACCCTGCGAGTCTTAGGAGGCGACGGAAAGTGTAGTGTCAAATCTGAGACGGTAAACTATGGTTACAAGTCCCAAGGGACTCGGACCTAAGTGAACCAACCCATGACAGATTTAGCAGCTTTGATTGATTTACAAGAACTGAATGGTGTAGCTGTGAGGTGTATCTAGCAGTCTGATCATGCGTGCACTGATATTTGTGATCATATAGCAGATGAAATGAGAAAGAAACTTGTTAAATATATTATTGCTAATGATCGTAAGGTAGGATTCATGATCGATGAGACTCCTACTCGAAGTAAAAAAGAAGCTCTTGTAATCAGTTTACTTTGCAAACTGCCTGATTCCATGGATGCGAGTAGTTATTTTTTTGATATAGTGGAATTAGAAAATACTACAGCTGCAACGATCAGGGATGCCTTTCTCAACAATATCAAGAGTAACAGATTTCACAGTGACTTTTTATCACGAAATTGGATTTCATTTGCATGTGATGGCGCCTCTAATTTACTTGGAAGGCATGCAGGTGTTGCACAACTTTTGCTCCAAATGTATCCTCAATTGATTGTTTGGCATTGTAGTAATCATCGATTACAAATAGCGGTGAATGATACAGTACGGGAAATGTCAACAGTGTACCACATGCAATCATTTTTTGATAAACTCTGTTCCGTTTACAGTGCATCTCCAAAGAACAAATCTGACTTAGAAACTGTTGCTGCAAAACTGAGTATGAGATTAAATACCATAGGACGAGTGTTAGGAACGACATGTTGGGTATCGTCTAGTGCGCGGTCTGTGAGAGCCATATGAAATAATTACCCTGCTCTTTATAAGCATTTTCACAATGCGTCTGTAGACCCAAAATGCACGGGAAGGGAGAGAACTCAATATTCTGGATTGAAAAGAAAACTAAGCGACGTAAACTTTGTTCTAAATATGGGATTTCTGTTCGATGCTTTAACAGAACTTGAACACCTGTCTTTAAAATTACAAGAAAAGAAAATCACATTGCCTGAAGCACATCATTTAGTTCTTGTTAAGTATCACGTCTTTCAGTCGATGGCAAATAAGCGAGGTGAATATTATTCTGAAGTTCTAACGGCTGCTGATAAATTAGAATTTAAAGGAGTTAGCTTAGAACATGGAAAAGTGCAGAAGATTAGTGAACAACAGTTCTTTCAGAAATTAAGTGACAATATAAACACCCGAATGTTCACCACTAGAGCTTCACACGGATCGACTGGAAGTAGTAACACAACATGGTCAAACAGGGACAATTGCAGTCAGTTACTGGACAAGTTGAAAATAATGGATAAGGCTAAGTGGGTAAAATGTCAAGATCCATGTTTTGCTGATAAAGAGATCAGGGAACTCGCGGAGTCATTTATGGTGTATAAGAAAACTTCAGTTCATGGATTCCATGAATATAATGAATGGTGACGACATGTATCCTGATGAACTAAAGCCATTGATTGCAGCTGCAAATACTATTATTATTTCAACTGTAGAGTGTGAGCATGCTTTCAGCAACATGAACAACATTATTTCAACCATCCGAAGCTCGATGCTTTTAAAAACAGCATCTAGTTTAATGTTTATTTCATCAGTGGGACCCCCTCTTAGTGCTTTCGATGCAGAATATTATGTAAAACAATGGCTAAAGAAAGGACTTCGACATGCAGATTACCAGTCTTATGCAGCCCCTGCAGATAGAAGATCAGTGACTTCAGAAAGCAATGAAAACATCTGGAAAATATTCTAAAGATAAGTACTCGTAATGCATGAGTGACTTTATTTTAATGCATGCCATTTAACCTACTGTAATATGTTCGTAGGTCTTAGATGGAACACAGACTATATACATCACTCGGTATAGTTTCATAATTTATGTCTATGAATTAAAAGGGGAAAACCATCCCGGTTCTGTTTTCATTCCACCTCAAGCTCTGTGCGAAGTACAATAAATATTTGGTACATCCAAGACCGGTGTGAAGTTATTTGTCGCGTTGCACACAGCAAACATGTGACAATATATTTTATTAAAGTAGGGGTACTATGTTACAAGCTGGAAGGTCACGGGTTCAAGTCCTGATGAGGTCATTGGATTTTTTTCAATTGAACTAATTCTTCCAGCCGCACTATTGCCCTGGATTCGACTGAGCCTCTAACAGAAATGAGTACCAAGAATTTTCCTGGGGGGGTAAAGTGCGGCCAGCGCGTAGGGCTGCGTGGAAGTTATTTCGTAAGTATAGTTTATTTTTTCATTGTTTTTCTTTTCGTTTTCTAAGAACAGGCTTAGGTTGTCATACTCGCGGAGCGGAAGCAATGCGTCGAGTAATTTCAAATGAAACTGGGGAAGAACGGGCAGACTGAGCCACAGCAAGGCGTGGCCGGGCACAGCTAGTTTTTCTTATTTATGTATCCCTGCAAGTGAACCCATGCTTCATCAGAAAAGAATATCAGTTCAGGTGAATCTCATCTTCAGTGATACACTGTAGAAACCAACTGCAGAAATGAACCCTACTAGCTGGATCGCACAGCTGCAAGGCATGGATTACTATTGTCTTATATGGTTTAAGCTACAACATTTGTGTTGCCCTTCTTGCACTCTCATGTGACACTCCATTCTCCTTGAGGTAGACATTGAACACTGGGCACTTATTCTTTTGTTTTTTTGTCAGTTTAGAGCCTTATTAATCAAAGTATATTCACAAAATTGTGAATTGTTTGCTTCCTGAGAACTCTTTCATCACAAAATTTTACTGGCACTTACTAGCAAAAATCAGAAACTGATGCCAGAAGCAGCGTCATCAGCAGCGACTTGAAGCACAGAGCAAATGATGCTCGAGATGGTTCAAGTTCATATAGCAACAGGCGAGACCAGAGTGGTTTGAACGGCTGTTGTACTGCGATATGGAAAGCAAATGGAAAGACTACCACATTATCACCTTTGCTGGATAGTCTATTTCCAAAAACAGAGATACCATGTATTCAAGATTAAACTGGAGGGGCGGATAGAAGTGATCAGAAGACGAGGAAGAAGACATAAGGAGATCCTGGATGACCTTGGGGGACAGAAGAAGATATTTTTATTTGAAGGAGAAAGTTGAGATCGTATTAAGTGGAGGAACTGTTTTGGAAGAGACTGGACCTCTCGTCTGACAGATTACTGATGACTGACTGATGATGACTTACTAGCATAAGTGTCATACAGAAATACACATTGCTCTAAAGTATACCCCATCATGATAGAATACAGTGCTGACTAATTGTAACAGAACAAATTACTAATGGAGTTGATAACTGCCACCTACTGCTGACAGATCATAAACACATTCCCACACATGAACTGCACTGAATGCCATGAAACATAATGCAATTAAGCCATCAACAAATTTAATAACGTCCCTTAATTATCAACCATCAGTCATGCTCATTCATTGTCAATATTTGTATTTGACTCACAGTTGGCTGTATGCTGGTTGCCGTGAAGTGCAGAGCCGTGAACCAGGTGAACCATTTAACAACCATAGGAACCTCCCTGTACAAATAGAAAAAGATAAATCTCCTCAAAGATAAACAACAAAGACAAAAACATTATTCAATATGAGGTGGTATCAGAAAGTTCCCGGACTGTTATTGTTGTAACTACCTCAGTGACAGAAGATGAGAGGGGAGGCCAAGGCCACACTTCTGATAGCCTGTTGCATCAGTCTACCACATGACACCACGCTCTGATCATGCATTGGTTTTACTGAAGTCCTTTTCCTACATTGTGTTTCATGGTAAATCAAGCAATGTGTCTCTATCAAGTTTTGCATGAAGCTTGGTAAATCCATTTCCAAATCTCTCGAAATGCTTCATGAGACTTTTGGAGAACATTCTTTAAGTGGGAGAGTGGTTTTTGAATGGCATTCACATTTCAAGGCTGGTCAAGTGTCTGTTGAAGATGACAAACATTCAGGGTGACGAAGCACCAGCAAAATGACAGAAAATGTTGAAGAATTTGGGAACTCATCCACAAAGACTGTCACCAAACAGTCCATGAGCTTGCAGACACCATTGGGATCAGTTATGGAGTTTGCCTGTCTTCACTAGCGAAAAGTTGGGATTGTTGGTTCGAATCCCACTCAATGCATGGATGTTTGGTGTGTGTATGTGTGTGTGTGTGTGCATGCGTTTTTCTGTGTTGTGTACAGGTAGAGGCCTTGTGATAAGCTGCCCAAGGAATGTTAACGGGTGCCTGAGATATGGTAAACCTAAGTGAAACGGAGAGTGTCTTGGAGGTAAGCAAAGGCCTAAATTGGGGCTGTAGCACCAAAAGAAAACAAAACATACACCGAATTGTGTGTTAAACACTGTACATATTCCTGCCAGTACCACCTCAGACACCGACCACATCACCAGCACAACACACAGACATGTTATTGATTGAGGGACAAGTATGACAAATTTGAAGTAAATCTGGTGACACTGCCCCCTCACCCAACACAAGCTAAAGAGAAATAAGTAATTACACCATGTTATGTTTGCAGGCTGTGAGACAATAATATATCTGTCATGTTCTGCACAAAATCTGCATAGAAATAGGAACACTAACATAAACCAGTATATCTACAAAATTACGCAGTCTTGGCAGTTATACATAAGCAAAGAACTTGCTACACTCTCAAGTATGTAGGGTTTTAATTATTGTTGTTATTATTATTATTTATTTTGGGACCATGATCGTTTCTGTGATGATTCTGCCAAGGTTGAATGTGAACTGGAAGATTACTGTACTCTGTACTTTGGATGGTAGTGGCAGTTGCAAAATCAAGGTACTGATGTATTAAATTTATACTTGTGAAATATGGTTATTTTAATGTAGTATAATCATTAGTTTCGAATGGATTGCAATTCATTTTTTAAAATATTTCAAGGATGTCATGCTACCATCTCAGTTTACAGACACGTGTGGTAACCTCTGCTGTAGCAGGCCGTATTAACTCTTGTTTACATTCCCCTTTAAGGGGAATTGCTCCATCTGGAAGCAGGAAATCATGTTAACATGCCTTCAAATGAGGTACAGTTGTCTGACACATATGTAGCTGTTTCAAGGCGTTCGCACTCCTGCTTCTACACAGAGTGGTGTGCCCATTACCATTTCACACATCCAGAAATAGTGGTCATTTTGTGGCAAAGCCATAAGTTGTCAAGGAATCTTGTGTGGTAACCTAGGAGATGACTCATGTGGATTTGTTCATTGTATCGGTGGACATGTCTATTGAACTGTTCTATCCTGAAGTTCCTCGCTGGGTGGCCGGCGCTGGCGTATCGTGGATGTTACCGGCACACAAGTCAGGTCTGGTACTCCCTAGGCTTGGCGCGTGTGGAAAACGCTGGGGATCCGGGTTGACAGAGGAGGATCGATTGATCGACAAGAGTGGTGTAATCAGCAATTGAGTTTATTAACTAATTTCTGTTGATTACACATATACGCCACACCTGAGGACTGATAGCTAGGGTTCCAGGGAGGGAAGGCTGTCTTGGCTCTACCTAGCCGCTCTCTCGGTCAACGACTAGTCTCTGACTCATCGGCGTCAGACTGGGTTTTTATGCTTTGTTTTAATAACACCACCAGTCGCAAGGAATATTTCAGAGCAGAGCTCTGTTAGTTTGCTTGCTTATGTCTCGCCCCCCCCTTTTTTGTGGGCTTCGCTCCCTGTACCCTTTGTGTACGTGAATTTTTAGCAGCCACAACTGCCTAAGGCGGAGGTCACGCGTCTGACCACCTAGGTTATCTCAACTGCATGCTTGCGTCCTCATGTGTCGCTACCATTTCTGTTACATTTCTATTAAGATTAAATGCTAATGAAATAACATATTAAGAGTAAATGCTAATGAAATAACATAGCGTATACCACACCTTTACCAAATGAAATAGCTCTTATACAACAATAACGCATATATAACAGAACTGATGCTATGCTATTCATCTTTTTGAGACCTTATATACACAGTGTGTCCAGGTTCTGTTAGGACTGTGTTCACTAAAATTACAAGACATGAATTATTTTCAAAATTTCACGCTTTAATTCAAAATAGTCTCCTTCTGAATCAGTTGAAAAGATTTTTTAAAACAGTCACTGTACTCCTTTTGAGGAATCGCATTTAAAACTGCGGTAAATTCCCTTTGAATGTCCTGGATGGTGTCGTGACAGTCTCTTTTCATCGCCCACTTAACTTTTGGGAACAAGCAAAAATCTGCTGGAGCCAAATCTGGCGAATGTGGAGGATGAGCAAGGAGTGTGATCCCTTTTCTGGCCAAAATATCACCCACGATCTTCGGTTTGTGGTGTGGGTAATTGTCGTGGAGGAGCGACCAGGAACCTTGCTCTCGCTATTCAGGTCAAATTCGAAGAATTCTCGCCCACAAACGATTGAGGACTCAGAGATAATAATCAGAATTCACTGTTTGACCTTCTGGCAGAAATTCCTTATGAATGATTTCTTTTGAATTGAAGAATGGTTAGCACTCTCTTTACTTGACTCTTTTGCATGCCCACAAAAAATGGATTGACTGTTTCATTAAAGTATCGTTGAGCATCAAGAATTCCTTCATAAAATATCGGTCCAATGATGTGTTTTGCGCTAAACATGTTGTTTTGTGACTTGACATATCCCGAGAGATTAAAATTAGCCTCAGCTCTGTGATTTCAGTCTGCAAGCGAACTATACCGACCGAACGACCGCCGCTTGTCGGTGAAGATAGTGCCAACTTTAGCGTATACAGAGTGCCGTGTGGTCAATGCAACAGATCCCCACGGCCGTTAATTTCGATTTTCTAGACCAGAGCCGCTATTTCCTTGAAATAGCACCTCAATTACCCTCACGATGCTGAGTGGACCCCGTTCTAGGCCCACTATTTCTCAGAAAATTTGGTAGTGACTGGAATCGAACCCGGACCTCTGGATCTGTGTCCAGGAACTCTGACCACTACACCACAGAGCCTCATCTGTGAAAAAATGTCAGCTTAGGGTCAAGAAGTCTGTCATGCATATGTTGCTAAACCAATTACAAAAGGTCACTCTTTTTTCGTAATCCATAGGTGTGATTTCAGGAACAATAGTATTTTTATATGGACGAATATGCAACAGTTTAGTTGCTGTCCACGCACTGCCTACAGAAACACCACTTTGTTGTATTGCTTGCTGCAAAGATTTTTGAGAAGAATTTTCTAATCAATGATGATATCCTCAAGTTTTTCCTCAGTTAGAACACGATCTTTAACGGCTCTCTGTCAATTAAAATACCATTGGTTCGAACTTTCTCCGCTAATTTGGAAAGTGTATCTCCCGTTGGACATGTTGTGTTGGGAAATTTGTGGCGAAATTTTCTCCTGTACAATTTGTATGAATTTGTCATTTTCTTACATAATAATCATAAATGAAAATTCTTTGTCCTAATTTGTATCTCACNGTTCCCTCTAGCAGCATGTGGTGTTGCCTTCAGGTCTTCATTAGTGCAGATGTAGTGTGTTTTCTTCCATGTTTATATGCCTTGGTTGTGAAGAGTGGGGAGAGGTAGGGAAGGTATAGTGTTATTTTGTGTAAATTTTATATAATTCTTCAAATATATGGTTGTGTGTATCAGTATTGATGTCATTCATATGTAGATTTTCCTTACTAATTTTGTAAATATGATACTTCTCAAGCGTACTCAAATATTTTCCATTCCTCACTGTTTTTATAATTTCCATGGTATCTGTTATTGTGCTGTGTGTGTGTTCATTGTTCAATATATGACTTGAATATCCGGCGTTACTATTGTTACTTTTTACGTCGTGAATGTGTTCTTTATATCTGATCTTAAATGTTCTTCCTGTTTGTCTGATGTACTTTAGTGGACGATCCAGGCATTTCATTTCATAAATCCCACTTCTACTATATTTATCTGCAACTATTTATTTAAACTATCAAAAACATTAAACATGTTTACCATATACATAGTGTGTCTTGGCTCTGAAACAAAATATACTTCCAACAAATTACTCTGTTAACTTTCATTTTTTGATCCATTAGTGCCATTTGACTTCAATTAACTTTTACATTTATCTTATTAAATATTCATTACTTCAAGATGTTTGTTAAGGAGAAAATCTAAAACCAAATTACATTAAGTACTTCTTGCTGTGTACTTTTTTCCAGATTCCATGAGTCTTTTTGAGAAGTTAGTTCACAGACAAAATTAATGTTCTGCTTGTGTGCTCATATTCATATCAAAGAGTATAATAGAGAATGTCTTCTACTACTCTCTGTGTATTTGTGTGTTTGTGTGGGGTAGGGTTTTCACGAGTGACTTCTGATTACTTAACACTGTTTCAACTGCCTATATTATGTATTATGTAGATGTGTAGCTGATCATAAATGATGAGGTGAGTGTCTGAAATTATCTCCTTATTCATCTGGAGAGACTAAAACTACAACTCAGATAGACAATTTGCCAGATGAGGTTCAAGCAGTATTAATTAGATGGATTTTGCACAGATGAATAATTTACTTATGGTTTATTTCACAGTGGAATACACAGTAGCATAGTTGGTTGAGGCACTATGCTACAAGCCGGAAGGTCGCGGGATCGAATCCAGATTAGGCAAATTGAATTTTTCAATTGACCTAATCCTTCCAACCACACTATGGCCTTGGGGTCGAATCAGCCTCTAACAGAAATGAGTACCAGGAACATTCCTGGGGGGTAAAGGGCGGCCAGAGCATAAGGCCGACAACCTTACTGCCACCTGTGAGCCAACTATCTAGAGATTATGTGGGAGCCTTGATGTTTCGCAAACCTATGGGCCTTCACAGCCTGTTACAGGGATAGCTTTACCTTCTACTTTTTATTATATATCCCATTATAAGTTTTGATAAAATGGATCCATTCTGTAATTAAATGGCGTTACAAAGACAGTACATTTAAGTTCAATATATATCATGGACAGATATACGCTATAATATGTCTAAGTTAAAATCAAATACACTCTGCTTGACATGTGGTGAGCCCAGCTTTACTCATATCTTCAGCTGCAGATACAAGCAGACAAATTGTTTAAAATCATTTAAACATGCATTTGCTGCAATAATATCACAGTGATTTATAACAGGCTCTAATAAATACAACCTCAGAGGTTCAAAGTGATTTACATCAGCATATGGCAATATCTGAAAAAATTCAGCAATTTTTTTTTTTTTTTGGTCTGCAGTGCATTCACAATGCAAAGTCATTCATTCAGAATAATTTGATTTTAGCTTTACAAAACCTCACTACACTGGAATCTCCACTTAATATTTCTTGAATTAAGATTTTCACTCATTCAGTCTTTAATTCAGCTTCTATTACCACAGCCTCTGCATCTATCTCAATGTTAAATCCTTCTTCCCCTAATTCTATCCTCTGCATGTTACGAGCCGATCAGGGATGTTCAGGTGCTCTTGCAACAAAACTGCCACAGATGAAAGAATCAGGGATAGTCTGCTAGAAAATTCTTAAATGAAGACTTCAGTGTATTATATAACTGGTGTTCTACTGGCATTCCACCTGATCATGTAATGACAAACTGCTCCAAACAAAATAAGAGGAAGAGAAACATAACAGAGGTTAACCTCCTCAAAAATTAAAAATAAATGCTTTAGAAATCATTCATTTCTTGAGAAGAAAGAGATAATAGACTTCCAGTTTTAATTGCAGAGCTTATTAGTTACTGAATTCCATGATGATACCTCAAATCACATCTACCACCATACTTATGAAATAAGCCTACTTTTTGCCCAATTTATGGGTTGCCTGTATAGCTTAGCTAGTATAGCAGAGGGCTACAGGCTCGACAGCTGTGGTTTGGTTCCAGATTTCTTCTAGTCCACAGCATTCAGACCGGCTCTGCGGTGCACAGACCCCTAATCAGTGGGCACTGCGGACTTGCTCCCTTCGGCTAAAGCTGCCAGAGTGTGAAGCTGACCATCTCCATGATGGACCTGTACCTCCACCCCAAATATATATCCATGGTGTAGTGCTTAATTAAACACAGGGACAACTTTACCTTTACCTATCATAGATTTATGGCAAGATCAATCAGCCTCTAAATATTCCCCATTCTTTGGTACAGACAGCTGGAATGTATGTGAGATGCAGTGGGAAATATTATAGGAAGAAGGATCTTTGGTTCGATGGAGAATGTATGGAGAACAAGACCGAAATGAAAGAGGCTTTAAGGATGTTAAAAGTAAAAGATGACAATGAAAGCAGACTTGAGTACTGGGAAAGCAAAAAGGCATATGAAGGAACAGTCGGAGAACAAGAGGTATATTTGGCAGGAAAAGGTATCAGAGTACATTAATAAGTTAATTACACATAAGTAAGCTAAGGAAGTATGGGAAGCTATAAGGAAACTTATGAGAAGGAGAGAACCCTTAATTTCTGTGGAAACTCGTGAATGGGTAAGCTATTTTCAAGAAATGTTTTCTATAAACAGTTACAGGATGTTGGAAGGAATCATAACATCACATGACAGAAATTGCAGAACCACATGAAACTCACCGTTTACAATTCACATACTTCTCTCATATCATTCCTATAAGAAATCCTGAATACTGTCATGTGTTAGTGATTAGATATGGGGTTTGGTTTCATATCTGACATACTCAACACTTATAACTCGAAACTACGAGTAATTATAACGCTCTCACAAATTGACGCACTCTACAGATTACTGTAGCACATGTTAAATCTCAGTCTGTTATAGTCTTCACTGATGGTTGCTAGACAGCAGCTCCCAACAATGGATATTCCTCTAGTTCCATGCTCACATCCTTATTGGTTGGCGACTGGCTCACAACTGAATCACTTGTCCTGTAAGTCCCCATTACATATCCTTCAAATTGACTACATAAAATCACTGTTGGGTGACATGTCAACCCCTTTCGGT
>NW_019737405.1:0-429 GCF_002891405.2 Cryptotermes secundus
GCTAGCTTTGCGTTGGTAGCTTGCTACTTTTGCTTTGCTAGCTGGTTTGTTTGCGTTGCTACCTTGATAATTTTCGTTGATTACTAGCTAACATTGCGTTGCTAGGTTGCCAGGTTTGCGTTGCTAGCTTGCTAGTTTGGGTTGCTAACTTGCTATTTTTCGTTTGCTAACTTGCTAGCATTGGGTTGATATCTTGCTAGCTTTGCGTTGCTAGCTTGCTAGCTTTGCGTTGCTAACTTGCTATATTACGGTTGCTAGCTTGCTAGCATTGGGTTTGCTAGCTTGCTAGTTTTGTGTTTCTAGCTTGCTAGCATTAGGTTGCTTGCTAGCTTTGCTTTCATAGCTTGCTATCTTTGCTTTGCTATTATGCTAGCATTTCGTTGCTATCTTGCTAGCTTTCCGTTGCAACCTTGCTAGCTTTGTGTCGAT
>NW_019737406.1:0-683 GCF_002891405.2 Cryptotermes secundus
AACGCTTATCAAATGTACATATACGGTATGTATTACAGTATTTAAGTGCCGCCTCATTCAGAGTTGCAAAAGATGACAGTCAACATGGGGAGATTCTCGAAGGTGACTGAGGGCCTATTGTCCGACAGCACATTCCTGTACTTGGAGAAACTCCTTTCCACATCTGCAGACACAATGGGAGCGTATTTGAAATGTACCAAATCACTAGCAGTAAGTTCCTCTTCAATACTGAAAGTGCTGAAGAACTCTCCTGTCAGAATGCTGCATAATGTTTCATAACCTGAGTTTTTATCTAGAACATGTTTCATTTTCATGATACCATTTTACCAGTGTCCCCTGACACTTTCTCCAAATCATTGGCTATTCTTTTCACCGGAGCCAGCGAATCTTCTAGCGTTGCTCCTTTCTCCTGTAAGCATTTGATTCCTTCTGTCAAAGAACTGCAATTTGCCTTTATGAAGGCCAGCTGTCCTTCCATTTCGCTGCACGAGAACTGTTTCTGAGCAGCTTAAATTGCCCTCGCATCCTCCATCTTCAGTGAGTCTACAGTGTTTCTCACTGCCTGAAAATGATCGCAATAGTAAATTGTAGCGTCAGTCCACGTTCCCCACCTTGTGATGACGGGTTCTGGGGGCAGCGGAACACCAGGAGCCATAGACTTAAACTGCATTTTACGAGCTGGA
>NW_019737407.1:0-423 GCF_002891405.2 Cryptotermes secundus
GTTAGCAACCCAAAGCTACCAAGCTAGCAACGTAAAGCTAGCAAGCTACCAACTCAAAGCTGGAAAGCTAGCAACGCAAAGCTGGAAAGCAAGCAACCAAAGCTTGAAAGCAATAAACGCAAAGCAAGCAAGCAAGCAAACAACGCAAAGCTAGCAGGATAGCAATGCCAAGCTAGCAACATAGAAACGCAAAGCTAGCAAGGAAGCAAAGTAAAGCTAGCAAGCTAGCAACGCCAAGCTAACAAGATAGCAAAGCAAACCTATCAAGCTGGCAACGCAAAGCAAGCAAGCAAGCAAACAACGCAAAGCTAGCAATCCAGCAACGCATGTCTAGCTATCTAGGAGGCTATCATCGCAGTGCTAGCTACCTACGAACGAAAAGCTAGCAAGCTAGCAACGCCAAGCTAACAAGATAGCAAAGCA
>NW_019737408.1:0-1881 GCF_002891405.2 Cryptotermes secundus
ATGCATTGTGCGAATATAAATATAAATGCTATCAGGACTAATGAAAAATATTCTAAATTCATTTCTGCAGTTGGTTTCTACAGTGTATCACTGAAGATGAGATTCATCTAGAACTGATATTCTTTTTCTGACGAAGCTGGGGTTCACTTGCAGGCATACATAAATACAAAAAATTACTGATACTGGAATTCACAGAATTTATCGTATCCACATCTAACCAATGAAGTATGGCTCCATCCAGTGAAAGTTGGAGTTTGGCGTGCTGTAAGGGCAACAAGGTGTGCTCTACTGTGTTTTTTAACGGAACAATTAATTGTGAAAAATATGTACAGGTCATTCTCAGACAATTCATTTGAGCGTTACAAAAGCAGAAAGGCTATATGACTGCTTTCAGCAAGACTCAGCTACTGCCCAAACTGCACGCATATCTATGCAGGCTTTGCCTGGTATCTTAAGGGACAGAAATATCAGCAGTGGTATTTGGCAGGCACATTCACCTGACTTTGAATTCCTAGATATTTCTTCTGTGGTTTTTTGCAGGACAAAGTTTGGAACGGTGTGGGAACATCCTGAGTCTGAGTCTGAGTCATGTTGCAACTGACGGTCAGTCAGTCTGTCTATCTTGGTGTCGAGCCCCAGCTGGGGCTCATGACCAGATATTTCTTTAGAATGAAAGTTACTGTCTTGTGTATGTGTAGCGCCTTCTCTGACGAGAGATCGGGTCTGTCATTTGTTAGTCAGTCTGTAGTAATTAGTCCATTGTCTGTATTTACACATATTTAAAATACACACTTATTTCTTATATAAATGTACGATATTTACACGGCCTCTGTCAGTCCAGGCCAGGTACAGCAGTTTATGCCCTTTTATATATATAAATAAATATCCTAGTAGTATTAGCTACCACTGTAGTCTAGTCACTTGAAAGGTCCTATGCCTAACCGCCGCCAAGTTTAAGCCTCTTATACTTCCTGTGGCTGGCTTCGCCTTCTCCAATGTTGAGAACATTCTCATTATCATGATATTTTATGACTTCTGTTTGTTGCCTGCATAATTTTGTTATGTAATCATATACGTACGGAATTTTGAATGCCATGTGCAAATCGCGGACCGGTGTGCGCCTTGGAAAATTGCCAATCGTGCGGAGAACCTTGTTTTGCAGGCGCTGCAATTTCACTAGATGAGTGTCTGCCGCAAACTCCCAGGCGGGACTAGTATAAGTCATTACGGATCTAATAGGAGGTTTATGGAGGGTCAGTTTAATGTTAGCGCTCAATCATTCACTTCTGAATAGGGAATACACTCTAATGAATGTTCTAAAGGCCTTGGCTTCGATCATTTCTATGTGTAATTTCCATGTCACTCTCTTATCGAAGATTACACCTAGATATTTTGCACTATTTACAAATGGAATATTTTTCCCATTTAGAGTAAGACAGGAATCAGGCGGTCGACGACCACGAGAGAAGTAGACCCCCCAGTCTTATCTTCATTAATTTTTATATTCCAGCGCTCACACCAGGTCTCCATTGAGCTGAGACCGCGCTGGAGTTTTCTAACAATAAAACCCTCTTTGCGATCTGTCGCATATAGACACGTGTCGTCCGCAAAAAGGGCCAAGTGTATACCATGGGTTTTGGGGGCATCATTAATGTACATGTTGAAAAGAGTGGGGGAAAGGACAGAACCTTGTGGCACCCCTGCTTGCATTTCCCTTGGCGTTGACATTTCGCCTTCAGCAGAGACCCTGAATTTACGTTTAGAGAGAAAGGACCCAATAAGCTTGGTCAAAGATTTGGGGAATTCCAATTTTGATAATTTAAACAGCAAGCCTGAGTGCCACGTGGTATCGAAGGCTTTTTCGATGTCCAAGAACACTGC
>NW_019737408.1:2495-6827 GCF_002891405.2 Cryptotermes secundus
GAAGCTTAAGAGCTCAATGATGTCAGCATCACTCCAGGCTTTGCCTGGAGATTTGTAAACAGCTGCAAGCAGCACTTCGCTATTACCAATTGGTATGCAGACCCCTGTCGCTTCTACTGGAACAAGGGGTGGTAGGTCTACATGATTATGGGGAATGCCTTTTCTTACTGCAACGGAAGTTCCGCCTTTTCTGCCCGACTGGCGGTCGATTCTATAAAAGTGGTAATTTGGAATAAAGAACCTCGCATGAGGTTTCAGATGTGTCTCTGAAAACAGGGCCATATCTACATGTAGGTTTTGCAGCTGTTTACTGAGCTCATAGCGCTGCCTCCCAATGCCGTTCGCATTAAATGCTATGACTTTGAGGGGCCTATGTACTCTAGTGGCCATTTTATTTCATTAGGTTTAGAACAATTTTAGTAATGGCCATTATTTTTTCTCCTCGGAAACTACACCACTGACCTCTGTCATAATCTGCTCTACTACAGTCACTACTCTAAACATATTGTCGAGGGATGGACTGTTTACATGAGTATCCTGAGTTGACTTACCTGTTTTTTGTTCCTGTATAAGGGCCGGGACGCCCTGTGTCGTGGCTTCTGGTGAGACTGCCACTGGAACTTAGAGAGTCTGAGGTGGCTGCTCCTGTGATGTGCTGCCACGGAGCGCCGCCGCGGAGACTCCAGTGGCAACGATATTCGAGGAGAACACCATTCCCGTTGTAGTTTTGGGTGGTCTCTGCGATTTCCTCCTCTGCAGTTCCTCCCTCGCGTGTCTGCAGCCCCGATATTTGGTGGGATGGGGCTTCTCTCCTTCCTTCAATTCGCAATTGCAGCAAGCTGGAGTGGAGGCAGCGTTCTCCTTCTCTGGACACTATTTGTGCTGGTGGCCATCCCCGCACCACATGCAACTGGGAGGTTGTTTGCAATTGGCCCAGACGTGGCCAAACTCTTGGTGGTTGTGACATTGCGTAAGGCCACTCAGTGCTCTATATACCTCAACCCGAATGGAAATGTGGCAAAGGCTTTGAAGATGAGAAATTTCTTGTGATTTTGTATTCCGTTGTAGGGTGATAAGAAACTTGCTATCCTTTCGTCTGAAGGGGACTCGCGGGTGGTTGTCATCTGTCTGACGCTAAAGACAAATCCCATGGTCACCAGTCCATCAGATATATCCTCCGCAGGTGTATTGTGATGGAGGTGACGGGTTACAGCCTTCATGGGTTTGTATAATAATGATGCCGCCGAAACTCATGGTGTTCACTTGACCCTCTTTGCGGACGACACCTGTCTATATGCGACAGATCGCATGGAGGGTTTTATTGTTAGAAAATTCCAGCGCTTTCTCAGGTTAATGGAGACCTAGTGTGAGCTCTTGAATATAAAAATTAATGAAGATAAGACTCGGGGGGTCTACTTCTCTCTTGGTCGTCGACCGCCTGAGTCCTGTCCTACTCTAAATGGAAGAAATATTCCATTTTAAATAGTGCAAAATTTCTAGGTGTAATCTTCGATAAGAAAGTGACATGAAGATTATACATAGAAATGATCTAAGCCAAGGCCTTCAGAACATTCATTAGAGTATATTGACCATTCAAAAATGAGCGATTGAGAGCTAACAATAAACTGACCCTCCATAAAGCTTTTATTAGATCCGTAATGACTTATGCTAGTCCCGCCTGGGAGTTTGCGGCAGACACCCATTTAGTTAAATTGCAGCGGCTTCAAAACAAGGTTCTCCGCACGATTGGCAATTTTCCAAGGCGCACACCGGTCCGCGAATTGCACATGGCATTCAAAATTTCATACATATATATGATTACATAACAAAATTATGCAGGCAACAAACAGAAGTCATAAAATATCATGATAATGATAATATTCTCAACATTGGAGAAGGCGAAGCCAGCCACAGGAAGTATAAGAGGCTTAAACTTGGCGGCGGTTAGGCATAGGACCTTTCAAGTGACTAGACTGCCGTGATAGCAATTAATACTAGGAATAAGGCATAATCTGCTGTACAATGCCTGGGTTGACAGAGGCCTTGTATATATTGTACATAGAAGATACAAGTGTGGATTTGTAAATTATGTAAATACAGACAGTGGACTTATTAATACAGGCTGCCTGACAAATGACAGACCCGACGTCTCGTCAGAGAGGGCGCCCCAAATGAACAGGACAGCAACTTTCACAAAGAAGAAAACATCTGGTCATGAGCCCCAGCTGGGGCTCGACACCAAGACAGACAGACTGACTGACCGTCAGTTGTAACATTACTTTGACTTTGACTTTCGCAAGTCAGTAAGTCTATATTCAGTTTCACATCAGTCTACAAACAGCACGCTTAGTCGCCAGCGCTAGATCTTCGGAGGCATCAGCACTTCGCTGCGCCAGGCATGACTGCCATGGCTGTCTGGCAGTCACACCCGACTCACTGGGCAACTTGGCCACCTCGATTCGCCGGTAATCGTGTCCGACACATTGGGCAACTGGCGGAGCTACCGCCTCTCCACTCCAGCGACTGCGCTCGACAACCAGACTTTCATCAGCAGCTGCCGCGCTGCGAACAAGCAACCTCCATCAACGGCAGCACTGCGGCCAGTGAAAACACCGCAACCAAACTCTCTTTCTACCGCCATACTTAGCACTACTTCACCGGCCATACATCCCACCAGTCAACGGTCCTTTTCAGGACCTACAAACTTTTCCGAAGGAGTGGGTTGTCATTGGAGTTATGACATGACACGAAACCCCACAACAGCAAACCCCAGAAGGAAGAACTAAAAAAACATTCATAGGGAAATAGCAAAAATTCCGGCACAATAGCTTTAAGGGTTATACAGAAACATTCTGCGGGTGCAAGGAATTTCTACATGTAGTGGGACAGCATTTTCAATAATTTCTGTGACCTGTGAATTGTATAAACTATTCCAAAGTACCTGGCCACAGGCATACTGATTCACTGGCAAAATTTGTTTGCACCTTGCAGCCAGTGGTGCATCAGTTGTTGTGAACCGGCCGAGAAAAGTAAGAACCTCCATCCATGTGTAGATGTAGAAATTTTCTTTGATGTTCATTAATAGCTTTATTTGTGTGTTTAATTACATCCACTCTATATTCCACTTCACCACAATTGCGTCTATATACTCGTATTAGGATATGTTGCCAATGCCAGTTCTTCACTACTGATTTCTATACCTCTTACACATTCTCTGTAACTAATGTTTAGTCATCTTTCTGTCTAACGAAAAACAACAAAAAAAAATATTATGCAAACCAATCACCTGACAGCTGGTACAGAGGCAACTTCAAACGTGTCAGGTATATCCAATTTACTTCAAAGAAAGGGCAAGAGGCAACAAGTGTCTATAATATGTCACACATTGTCACAAATCATTAGTTATCCTAAATTCCTGGTACGCAATTCTGATAGACGCTGAGTAAACCCCAGGGCCTAGTGCGGCTGGAAGGATAAGTGCGGCCGGTACGTAAGGTTGACAACCTTACCGCCATCTTTGAGCCGATTGTGTAAATAGTGTGGGACCCTCAACATCTCACAATCCTATGGGCCTTCAAGTCTTGGTACCTGGATAGCTTTACTTTTACTTGTTTACTTTTAGTTATCCTAAAGCAAATCCTCAACACAGTGACACATCTACTCGTATGTTATTACACGGATAGAGACTGCAAGTGTGACAGAAAATAAATGATAAACTTCAACATGTACGCTATGTACATGGGAACGCTATGATGTAGTACGAAAGCACTGCTTAGTACAGTGGTTCTCAAACTGTGGGGCGCTAAGCCAGGGCTTGAAAAGGGGCGCAGCATACTTTCATACAGATAAAAATTAAAACTGTCCAAAATCAATTAGAAAATTAACAAAAAATAAAAATACATATAGAAAAAGTTTTGATGAGTACAGGCTTTAATTATCATGAATTTCAAAATAACTAATAATTAGTCTCTTTACCGGCAATTATAAAACTCGTAGGCCAGAGACAACATTGATAGTTTGGCAGAAGCCGCATCCTCTGAAATCCTCTGAAGTCAAGACTTCTTAAAATGCTGTGTGAGGAAATGGGTGCCGAACACACTGCTCTGTTGTTTCTTAGTGATGCTCAATGGCTTTCAAGAGACAAGGTATCAAAGAGAATGTAAGCTGAGACATGAGGTGTTCTTTTAATGGGGAAAATCACTCACTGGCAGACAGTCTCAGCAACAAGGATTTTTTATTGAAATTGGCTTACCTCACAGATATATTTGAGAAACTAAATATCCTCAACACTTCACTTCAAGGGAATGAGGCAACTGTACTTTCTTGGAATGA
>NW_019737408.1:8524-14012 GCF_002891405.2 Cryptotermes secundus
GGTTTTTGCGAACGTCAATATACTTCCAGGTTCTATACAATGTTGGGAAAATCTTCAGTGGCCAAGCAACTGGTGGCTTCTCAAGGACTCACTCAGCTCCATGGAGTTAGATATAGTACCTAATGGCTCATTACTGTGCTCTTACATGGTCATAATGGCTCTGCATCCTAAGGCAAACAGACCCAGTACAAACCCTTCCAATCTATTTCTTTAAAATTTATCTTAAGAAATTCAACTTTTTATGCCAAGCTTGTGTTAGTTTCCATAATCCATCTGGGGAGTATACATTGTTCTTCATATTGTAACACTTTGCATTTTTATGTGGGAGAGGGATCAATTCAAGGAGAGTGATATGGATATGTATGTATGTATATAAGTAAGGAAGTAACGGGTGGGCCATAAATCCGGCCCCCGCACTGTGACATTCAATGATCTATTGTGCTTCACTTTGGATTAGCCTGTGGGATCTGCCCACATTTAAGCAATTGTGACAACGCAAGCTTCACTGCTTAGCAACGACGAGTAAACAGCGGTTGCAGGCAAAGCCCACAACAATACGGACAGTGACTGGTTTTCTATATGCCCAACTCTAGGTTACATAGGAAGATACACTTACAGTCACAGTTCTAGATTCTACAGTTCTACAATTCTGGTTCAGTGTGTTCATTATTGTTCTTATTATTCTTCAATTCTTTAAACACAAGTTCGTCTGTGTATACGGTGCAACTGTAATAAATACTATATGACAGTTCAACTAGTGGTTGTCTCTTCATATGACATCCCACATTGGTGACCCCGACTGAACATGGAATCCGCAGACAGTTCATCAGCAGAAGTGCCCAGAATGGTCAAGCGGCTCCCGCCGTTCTGGCTCGAGAGACCAGCCATCTGGTTTGCCCAGGCCGAGGTGCAATTCACCTTGGCCGGCATAAACAGCCAGCTGATCAAGTTCTGCCACGTCATCTCACAGCTGTACAACCGACACGCCACAGAGGTTGAGGACATCATCACCTCTCCACCCGAATGAGGCCCCTACACCCTACTCAGGATCGAGATTGTGAGGCGGCTATCCTCTTGGAGGCCGCAGCACTCTGTGCGGACCGCATCTCCGAAGTCGAAGTCCAGCCAGCGCTCGCTAGCGTTGATGAACCCACGGACATCGGCGCACTTCGGCAGGAGAGTGGCTGCGCTCAGCAACGAAGAGGACCACCTCTACCCCTCCTTCAGGGAGTCTGACAACAAACCGAGAGACCAAGGCTCCAGTCCCAAGAGTTCCCGCCCCGCCTTCAATAACGGCCGGCCCGGCAGCAGATGCCCCTCCAGGGACGACACTACATCCAGTATCTGCTGGTACCACCGCCGCTTCGGGGCTCGGGCACAAAACTCTACTCCGCCCTGCTCCTACCGCAAGCAAGGAAACTGACGCAGCGGAAATCATCGGCGGCACATGTCTGCCCTACGACAACAGGCCGCCTCTTCATAACGGACAGAGTCAGCAAACGGCAGTTCCTTGTCGACACGGGTTCGGACCTCTGTGTATACCCCCGCAGGTATCGTCCATCGACACATGGAACGTACCAACTATGACCTGTGTGCGGCTAATGGCACGTCCATCCACTCATACTAATGGCTGCCTCTCAGCCTCAACTTGGGCCTGCGCCGAGAATTCACGTGGCGCTTCGTGGTGGCCGACGTGTCGTATCCTATCATCGGCGTGGACTTCCTGTCGCATTTCGGCCTCCTGATGGACTGTAGGATCAGCCGCATCCTGGACGGGGTCACGACGCTCTCAGCCCCGGCATCAGCAGCCAACGCACTTATACCCAGTGTAAAGACAATCAGCAGCAACACACCGATCGACAGCCTTATCACAGAGTTTCCGGACCTGACCCGCCCAGCTGGAGTCCAGCGCGAGATACGACACAACACCGTCCACCACATCAGGACTGTATCTGGCCCACCAGTAACCTGCCGACCACGTGGACTGGCACCGACTCGCTATCGCAAAAACCGATTTCGATGCCATATTGCGGGATGGTACAGCTCGTCGATCAGAGAGTTCATGGTCCTAGGCACTACACATTGTGCCCAAGAAAGACAATGGTTGACGTCCATGCGGCGACTACAGAGCGCTCAACTCCCGGATCATCCCCACCGCTACCCCGTCCGGCATATCCATGAATACTCCCACCAGCTTTTCAGTTATTCCGTCTTCTCCGAGATCGAACTGGTGAGAGCCTACATCCAAATTCCCGTCCATCCAGACGATATACAGAAGACGGCCATCACCACTCCATTCGGACTATTCGAGTTCCCCTTCATGTCCTTCACCCTGCGCAACGCCGCACAGACCTTCCAACGCTTCATGGACGACATTCTGCGGGGACTCGACTTCTGTTTCGCTTACCTGGATGATATCCGCATCTTCTCCCGGTCTCTGGAGGAACACGAGTAACACCTACGGGCAGTCTTCGACCGACTGCAGAAGTAAGGGATCCTCATCAACCCGGCGTATTCCGAGTACCTGAGATTACCTTCCTCGGTTATAAGATGTCCGCCGAAAGCTCCCAACCGCTGGAAGAACGAATAACACCTCCAGGAATGTCAACATCCCAATACCGCCAGTCAGCTCCGCCGTTTCATGGGCATGCTGAACTAGTACAGGCGATTTCTGTACCACGCGGCAGCAAACCAGGCACCACAGCACGACGTCCTTTCCAAACCCAGTGTCAAGGGCTCCCACCCCATCACTTGGACACCGGAACTGCACAGGGCCTTCGAAGAGTGCAAGGCGAGTTTGTCACGCGCCACAATATTGGCTCACCCCGATCCATCCGCGCCACTTGCACTCGTCACAGATGCTTCCACGTCCGCCATGGGTACCGTGCTACAGCAACGCGTCAAGAACACCTTGCAGCCCCTGGCATTCTTCTCAAGGAAACCCAATCCGGCCCAGCAGAAATGCAGTGCGTATGACCGCGAGCTGCTGGCCATCAATGAGGCCGTAAAGCACTTTCGCCACATGCTTGAAGCGCGCCACTTCAGCATCTTCACAGACCACAAACCTATTACCTACGCTTTCCAGCAGAAAAGGGACAAATGCTCACCTAGGTAATTCAACCACCTGAATTTCATAGCACAATTCACGACCGACATCCGACACATCTCGGGACAGGACAACGTTGTTGCCGACGCGCTCTCCCGCTTCGAGTCCGTCACTGCGCCACCATCCTACGACGCATTGGCCGCATCGCAGGTCAGCGACGACGAGCTCCAATCGCTTTGGCAGTCAAACACCGCTTTGCGGCTCGAAAAGCTACCAATCCCCGGTACCACGGTGTCCATCTACTGCGATACCTCTGCCGGGAAACCTCGGCCGTACATCCCAGCTCCTATACGCTTCTAAGTGTCCCAGTTCGTCCATGATTTGTCGCACCCAGGGACCAAAGCAACGGCAAAACTGGTCGCACAGCGTTTCGTGTGGCCAGGCGTGCAGGATTGCCGTACCTGAGCACGAGCTTGTCAATCCTGCCAGCGTTCCAAAGTCTCCCGCCACACAGTGACCACATTGGGCGACTTTACACCCCCGGCAGCCCAATTTCTTCACGTCCACATAGACCTTGTTGGTCCCCTTCTGATATCAGGAGGCTACACATACTGCCTCACTGCAGTCGACCGTTTCACCCGTTGGCCAGAAGGCATCCCCATCCCGGACATCACAGCCGACACAGTGGCACGAGCCCTACTGCCCGGCTGGATATCCCGCTTCGGTTGCCCACAGACCATCACCACCGACCAGGGACGTCAGTTTGAAACTCAACTCTTCCACTCCCTGGCCAAGCTCTGTGGCATTCAACTCTCGCGGACAACTGCTCACCACCCATCGGCTAACTGATTCGTGGAACGTTTTCACCGAACACTAAAGGCAGCCATCATGAGCCACGTTGACCAACACTGGATAGAAGCCTTACCCCTGGTTCTCCTCGGAATCCGCACGGCATTCAAAGAGGACCTGCAGGCATCAGTAACTGAGCTCGTGTACGGCGAGCCACTAAGGATACCAGGAGCGCTGCTAACTCCGACTGCCGACCCAGTGGATCCAGCGCACCTCATCACCCACCTTCGCTAAATTATGGCCCGCCTCAGAACAATTCCAGCAACACGCCACGCCTCCCCGGCTATATTCGTACACAGAGACCTCGAGAAGTGCAAGCACGTCATCCTCCGGCAGGACACGACTCGTAGATGATTGGAGCCCCCTTACAGTGGCCCCTACCTGGTCCTATCACGGAAGGGGAAGACAATGCAAATCCTCGTGCGCGGCAGGCTCGCCACCTTGTAAACCGATAGGGTCAAACTTGCCTACATGTTAAACGAGACAGGCGTGGGACCACCATTAAGACCTTCAACCCCGCAGCCGACGAAACCCCAACCGCCATCCCGCATGCCGTACCACCACAGCCTGTACAACGAACTATACGCTCCAGATGTCATGTAAATTTTCCTGATCGCTGTAACAGTTGCGCAACGGTCTCCGTGGGGGCGTGATGTCGGAACTGCTCACATTCAAGTAAGTGTGACAACGCAAGCTTCATTGCTTAGCAACGACGAGTAAACAGCGGTTGCTAGGCAAAGCCCACAACAATACGGGCAGTGACTGGTTTTCTATATGTCCGTCTCTAGGTTAAATAAGAAGATACATTGAGAGGAAGGTACAGTTGCAGTTACAGTTCTACCTTCTACAGTTCTACAATTCTGGTTCAGTGTGTTCATTGTTATTATTATTATTATTATTCAAATCTTCAAAGGCAAGTTCGACTGTGTAAACGGTGCAACTGTAATAAATGCTATAGGACAGTTCAACTAGTGGTTGTCTCTTCATATGACATCCCACAATCTCTTTATTGATCCTACGCTTTTAATAAAGTGTAGGACCCAGCTTATGTGGGCGTCATAAAAGTCACTTTGTTCCATAAATAAGTGACCCAAGTGACGAAATATTAAATAAGCTATAGCCTCACAATCACACAGAATGTGTGCGGCTGATTTGTTGTCTTGTAGGCACTTTTCACAAGTTTGTCTGTCTGTCAGTCCCAACTTGAAAAGGTGTCCTTTCAGGTGGCAGTGTCCGGTAAGTAATCCTACCACCCATTTTAGTTGATCTCTGTTTAATCTCAACAGATCCTTTGTTCTTCTGGCAGAGGGTCTTGCTATAAAACCCGTTGCCTGTCAGAGTCCAATTATGGATTCCCATTATTTTTATCGTTTCTATCAGTCCAGTCCATGACCGCTTTTTTTTTTGACAACTCCAATTGAGCTGCTGCAAACTGCTTCAGGTCATACAAACAGCTGTTAAGATCGTGATAAGGGTAGGTCATATAGCATGCATGTGAGAATGAAAAATCACAGAAGACCTGAAAGAATGAGAAAACTTGGGAGACGTTTGTGAAGATGGATTTTGTTAAAGATACAATTATGGGGGTTTTGG
>NW_019737409.1:0-203 GCF_002891405.2 Cryptotermes secundus
ACAACCACTTGCACAGACGAACTTAAGTTTGAAAATTAATAACAACAGTGAACTCTGTGACACTTTGAACGTTGTACTATAACACAACTCTGCACTAGAACTCAAAATTTCCAATCACTCTATGTTCTTATATAACCTAGAGTCGGACCTATAGTAAACATGTCACTGTCTGTATTGTTGGCGGCTTTGCCTAGCAACGGCTG
>NW_019737409.1:2081-2561 GCF_002891405.2 Cryptotermes secundus
TGTCAGACAACTCAAAATCACTAACAACATCTTCTTCCAACAAACCGGGAATGTCAGCACCCTTCACTTGTCTCCTAGCCATGGTAAATCACAAAAAAACTGGCACAATCGAACCGCAATTTGAAACTAGGCAGACACAAAGAACCTCACTGAACGCCTGCTTGTCACGAGCGGTCACGAGTGTCACGAGACTGGAACAGAATATAAACTGAAGACCTACTCTTCCAGCTGAAGTGAATTCAAGTGCCATCTATAGGCGAATAGGTACAAATACAATGAAAACAAACCGACTTCAGTAGCCCATAGTGTCATCCTTTGCGATATTATTCACAGAGGGTATATTCTTAATGCAATCGATATAAAACCAGAGTTTCTTAGACTTCAAACATCGATCTACACAGTGGTATATAATAGCGCGACATTTGAAACCACAGAAAGAAATTACAGTCGTTTAGAAACTGGTAGACAGCAGGGCCACCA
>NW_019737409.1:3847-18451 GCF_002891405.2 Cryptotermes secundus
TTTACTTATTGCTTCCATGTAGAGTAGATTGTAATTTGCAAGAAATAATAATAACAATAATAATAATAATAATAATAATAATAATAATAAAAAGAAACGACAGTCTCTCCTGGTTCCATAATTCCAACTTCTAAGTTGGGGGGGGGAGAGACAACAATATGATCTCATAAGCCTCACTACTTTCTTCGAAGTACGGAAAGTGTACAAATTGCACTAATTTTTATATGCTACATGCTCGTACATTTTTACCACTGATGTCTCACGTGTTACTTTAACCTTTAAACGCCGGACTTCGGAAATGGTGGTAATCTTGAGCTGGCCGGAGTTTATTTAAATGACCGCTGCTGGTGCGCGTTAAAATGCACGTTGCTACTCTGCGTTTAAATGTCCGTTCCTGTTAGGGCGCTTAAACAATTTTAAGCATTGTGTTTAAAAATGCTGTATCCAACTCAATTCTTGTGTTAAATGGGTGGAATTAACTTTGTGTATATCAGCAAAGAACATAGTGTCGTATATTACAACGGAAGATTTGAAAAATTTTATACATAGGTTATACGCTATTTTCATTTTTTTTTCTTTTAATTTTCATGCGTACTGCAAAATTGGTTTCCAAGTTCTTCACAGAGTTATTCTGCATTATAAATTCGTTTCTGTTTGTAACACTTTACGTCCCTGGTGCCATAAGACAGATGGAAGCAATAAAATCATTTGGTTCTCTGCTGGGAAACCTTACATCTTTGTTACACTCTTCAGATTTTCGAATCTTGTGGCTAAATGAGAGAAGAATGAAAGCATGGCTATTCAAGAAATACCTAGAGCCGTCTCTTCTTCAGTGCTAAGACCTTCCGCTATAGCTGCAAAAGCATATTTTCCTTTCTATGGGCCTGAACAGACAGCTGCATCGTGTCTGAGATTCAGAGTGGGATCTGTTTTCCGTGCGTTCTTAGTGAAATCGAATACTGTATTTACATTTCAGCCTATATATACCTCAAGCAGATAACAACAAAAAAAGCATGTACATCGATTTTTACTATATATTTTTAACATATTAATCTGCACAATCTGCAATAATAGTACCGCCTCGTGAATGAGTATAGGCATAATTCATACGTAAACTCTTTTTGTTGTTCACTTAGGTATCATTTTAATTCCTCTATTAGTGTTTTACTCAAGTCGGTCTAGTAATTACTACATTTAAAAATAAGTATTTAGGACTGCGCATGCGCCTCTACTAGCTGCGTGTGCATGCGCTTCCAGTAGCGGAATTTAAATGCCCGACTCGCCGAAACGGGGTACTTGGGCTACGGCGACCTTACTCATGACTGGCACAAACGGGACACTTCGGCACTTAAAGGTTAATGTATCTATACATGCTCCTGGTTTCATAAAACCATTAATCTTGTTAACTGTCTTTAAGGCTATGTTTCATATTGGCTGAACGGCTTCAGGCATGACTGTCCCCGTTGATCGCCAATTTTCCGTCGTTGATTTTGTTGAGCACTTCCTTTAAATTTGTGGATTATATTCTTCTTATTTCTTTCCGCTGGCGTTTGCCCCTTAATAATAACTGGAATTGGATATGTTAAATTATCTATATATGACTATTGATTTCTGTGATCACTATGATTGGTACAAAACTGAGTAGAGTCTCTTTCTGACCAGAGCTTCTTGTATTTCCTCCTCGTAGAAGTTGTCAAGAACCTCAAAATGATTTGAAGTTTATTTATTTATTTCGTCTCTATAGATCATTGTTACATGATATAGGACAAGTAAATTACTGTACATTGGCCGATTACAATAAGAGAATAAAGTTACATTACTTAAAATTGTTTACAATAGATTACAATAGTAAAGATTTCATATATTGTAAGGTGGAATCCATATTAGGTCTCCTCGGCACGTTGGCTTCCATATGTCCTATTGTATCTGTACTGGTGATGAAGCTTATGGAGAATTTGATGGAATGAGGATTTTTTAAAGTTAGTGGCGCAAATTTCTTAAAATTATATGTCTGCTTATATAAATCTACATTTGCTTTTTGCAGCTTATGCTGCTATATGTTGGTTACAATTTATCCACTTGACTCTATTCATTTCTATTGTCTTATGTGAGTTAATTCAATGGTACCACATGTATTAAATGAAATTTTCCATTTGTTAGTGCAGGGCTCATGACAATACTATTATTAAAAAATATGGCTGGATGGTCTGTTAGTTTCCTTACAAAATCAAGCCTAAGCTTATGCAGTACACTACAGTAAGTGTATTACTTCCTATCATCATTTGCAAGTGTAATGACATTGAACGGATAATTATTAAAATACACCATGTGAAATTTACAATATGAGAATTTAAGATTGCTGTTTTGCACAACTCACATCAATATGCATTCCATAAATTAATTTCAAGAATATAACAAAACTAGTACTTGCCAACACTGCATTGTGCGAAAAAAAAAAATCAGAGAAATTTTTGTTCTCTGTTCTTAATTCCAGCATATTTCAGGCAAGATGCCTACTGGCTTTCATGACTGTTGTTAACCTGTCTTCATTCTAGCTATAATTTCTTCATCCTATGCTGGAACTGGTTAGCCACTGTTTTGGAGAACACTTCATCATTCCACACTGCCATGCGATCCAAAATTATAAATACAGGGAAACCACCATTTAATGATTCCTTGATTTAGAAGGCTGGGTAGGCTCCAAAGCCAGTCTGGTCTATACAGAGAAAATTTTTTGACCCTACTGGGACTTGAACTCTGACTCCCATTCACAGCTCCTTTATCATTCGTTGTAATTATATGAAATGAAGAACAGCAGTTAAACTTCTCATTGGTAACACTTTATAATTCACTTGAGATGTTACAATAATGGCTTACTAACTGGATTACAAAATTAATATCTCACTGCAAAGAGTATTTGTAGCTAAATTTATATTTTTTGTCCTTATTAATTCTTACTTGATCAAACCTATAAACCTGCGATTATCTCACATTAATATTATGTCATATTCACACATCTACATTATGTAATTTACAGATATCTCCATATTCAACTTTATCAACTATTCTGCCCTTCAAAGGACCTGAGGATATTTCAATGGTCACACAGAATATCTTCTCATCCACTTCCCTAAGTAAGGCAGTGCAACCAAGATATGCGACGTTTACAACACGCACAGGTCGCCCTATTGCTGGTATCACTGTTTCAAGATGGTCTTGGTCTAGTTTTAGTTTGTGTCCACTATCTAACATGGATACAGTAGCTACATACTTATCTGGCACTCCAGTCACAACACCTTTCTTTCTGTAGTATTTGACACCCAGAGACTTTGCTATCACTTTCACAACAATTCCTTCCACAAACCAATAATCCTTTCTGTTTATATGTTCTCTCTTCAACGTTCGTTGTTTACTTTCCATACAGTACGGACAATTCTTCGTAAGATGGGGCACCGACTATACAATTAATTAATTTGCAACATCGTGGGCCTCCTATACATTCTTATATAAATGAAATATCGAACTTCCAATTGGTCCATGGAAACGTATGAAAAGTGAAATATCAACGACTGATTCGATGTTGTATAACATCAATTAAGTTTTATCTTGTCTTACACAATAACTTTCAGTTTTTATATAATCTGACTTATTGTATTTTTACGCAAAGTATTTTAAATGATCAATAACATTGTATCCAATCTAATGTACTGCAGTTCAATGGTATATGTTTGTTAATATGCGTTTGCCTGATGATGGCCGTTAGCGATTGAAACATGCAGCGAAACTATAGCTGGACGATAACCTTGATTTTTTCTATTTGTTTTGTTGTGACGGTCAATGATAGAGTCGTTTCCTGCTGAAGAACACTCTCCTCTCTCGTAGTCATTCTTCAATGCATTACTTGCCATCAGCGCTTTATTTTTAACGTCTTCATCCCTTTTTGTTTCTAACTTCAAATTTACAACAACTTTATGCTCCTCACTTGGTCGCACAAACTCCGCGAATACATGAGTGTCATTCCTGGAACATTCTTTTCCTTTCTCAATTTGCTTTTCAATAAATGCCATCATCTTTCCTTGATCATCTCTGTCCATCTTCTCCTTGCTGACGAGAGCTTCTTGCATTGCAGTGGTTTCTGGGTCACGGTCTACATATTGTACATACCATCCTTTTTTCAGTCTCATCCACCAAGTACTTTCCTTCTCCTCCAAGCCATTGATTGATTCATTGATTTATTTCGTCACTGTAGATCATTTTACATGATATATGACAAGTCAAGTTAATTCTGAATATTAACAATTTGATATATAGGCAGATTAAAATTACAATAGTTACAATTTTTTACTGCTGATTACAATTTAGAATTAGTTAGATATTCTTATTTGTGGAGAATTTGATGGAATGAACATTGGTAGGGGAAACAAACTCTGCCAATTTTTCCCACTGCGTACAATTCATAAATAAATGATTACGCTCGGATATATAGTCCTGGTACACACGATTAGCATGAACACGTTTTGTACCAAACTGACGTTTTAGTAGTTCCAGATAACCGCTTTCAAATTCTTTGCTGAAATTATTAATGTATTTGTCTGCATTATCAGCAAACAGAAGAAGTTGCTGCTAATCAGATTTGACATCATATGGCATATGAAACCAGTCTCGTAACGGCATTGCTTCTGGCATATTTGACAATACCAGCGAAGTTTCTGGAGGCCTTTCGCCTTTACTTTGTTGGCAATATATTTGGGGGTACCCACTTCAAGTTTCCCCATTATGTTTAATATGTTTCAGATTCTTTATTATACTATAAAACGACGCCAGAAACCCGGAATAGTTCAGCTGTTCCTAGGATGTGGTTACACAAGGAAATGTCTTCAGCTGCAGAAAGCAAAACACTATAATCAGGGATTAGTTATGTGCACTCATGAAAAGAAATGAGATAATGTACGATTTCAGATTCAAACAAAGGTGATTATGAAGAGTTCTGTCTTCTGGGACGGACGTTTCGGAGGAACATGAAGCAGGTAGCAAATCTGCATGCTACCTGTTTCACTCCAATGTCATTCTTGGCTAATTCTTCGATCCTGGCATGTTTCTCCAAAATGTCGGTTTACTTTCAGCGGACTACACCGTATTAAATCGCATATACGTCACAACCACATCTGTTTGATTAAAAAATAAAACTTCTCGTTTATTTTCATGAGTGCATAAAAATACTCCCGAAAATTATTTTTATGAAACGAAACTGCCGATGTTGGTACTATAAGGTGATCTGTGTTTTTACACTGACAGAAAAAGTTGGATATGCCATTTTCAGTCAAAGTACACGACAATACCGTATTATGAACTGTGATAATAGTGTCGGTGAAGGAAGAATAAGAAGAGAGTATATATATATATATCAGTGAAAAGATTTCTGTTATAGTGTTCTAATAGATGGAGGCAGTTGATGGAATAATAGGAGGAGGTGATTTTAAGGACGTCCATCGACGCTAATGAAAGTTCATAGTATTATACACAATGGTTTTAGGTTTATTGCCTTATTTTACACAAGTGAAGTAAGGCAGTAGACTCTGTGAAGGTATTATGCTCAGCGAAATATAGTTATCTTCACAGGTTTCAGTTAAGAATTCCATTTGTTGATATAACATTCGGTGTAGGTTAAGGGCGGCCAACAGACGGTGTAACTTCAGGAACGAAGGTATATCTAATTTAACAATGATCGAAACATAAGTTAATACAGCGTCATTAGTAATCTGGTTATTTCTTTAAACTTTTGGGAAATTTTGAGCACGAAGTATATACGAACATTCGTTTGTTATAGTCAATATGTAAGATGTATATTGTGTTGCTCACCAAATATAGGTGTAGGTACAATGGATCAGTTAGTCTCAGTGTTACCAGGAGAAAAAGCAGAACCTCAGCAGCAGCCAGGAGAGCTAGCAAAGACTTCTGCTAGCAATGCACACCAACAAAGTGTACCAGTATCTGATACACAGTCCCCTGCAGCCAGCAGCCCACAAGGTATTTAGTATACTTATTAGTCCTTATATTAATAATGAGATAATGTGTATGATGCTTAAGGTTTACTATTATAAGAGGATGACTATTCAGTTATCTCTCTTTTAATTGCATAATGTTTTGACCATATGGTCTAGCAGAGTGGTAATAATTTTGCCCCATTCTCAGGAGGTACTTGTTTTGAATTATGTCTGTGACATGGGCTATCCTAACTGAGATCTGTTGTGGTTTCCTTCATTCCCTACTGGGTTGGTAATGTGATTAGATCAAGACCACTTCCTTCCAAATCTTTTGCCATCCATCCTTCATCTGTCATTCTACCATTTGATACACTATACTCCAACTGTTGGCAGTGCCATAAAATAATCCATAAAAAAGTTTTGACATTAGTTGCACTATTTACCAAAGAACACATTTAGTAACACTAACAAAGTTTTAAATCTTTTTTCATTTTCTTCTTACTTTCATGGGTTAGGCATGTACTGCTTTCAGAATTCTGTGTCGAGCATTATTTGTCTTCTTACTCTTCATCTTGTAGTTTTTATAATTTTTTACTTTTTTTAAGCATTGTTTTGTGTTTCTTCAACAAATGTGAATGTGCTGATAAATTAGAGTGAGTTGGTTTAGTTTAGCTTAGTTTAATCTTTTTTGGTTTACACTGTAATGAGTATTGGTTCTGATAACCATGAATAAAATGTGAATTGTGTGAAATATTTGGCAGTAGATGACATGTAAAAAAAAGGTAAAAAAGGTAAAGCTATCCCTGTAACATGCCGTGAAGGCCAGTAGGGTTGTGAGACATTGAGGCTCCCACATTTGCTAGACAATCAGCTCAGTAATGGTGGTGAGGTTGTCAGCCTTACACAGTTGTTGCCCTTTACCCCGCCAGGAAGATTCCTGGTATGCATTTCTGTTAGAGGCTGAGTCAACCCCAGGGCCATAGTGTGGCTGGAAGAATTAGGTATACTGAAGAAATCAACTTCATTTGGACTTGAACCTATGACTTTCCAGCTTGTAGCATAGTGCCTCAACCAACTACGCTACCTCATGCCCCCTCACATCATGTAAGAGCATGGTAATTGTGCTCAAGGATATGCTCACTTCTGTATGTGGTAGTTAATCCATACATGATGTTAGAATCACACTGGTCACATAGGGTTGATGCCACATTTGCTTGACTTTAGTGCATGCTCAGTTATAGTGCACACTCGTTTTAAAAGGTGAAATTGATGCTATTAGTATACAAAGTGTGGCAGAGGAACCTGACAATTTTCAAAAGTATATAAAAAGTATATATTTCTTATTAATTTTTAATTTATTGTTACAAAATGAATGACCATTGAATGCCATTTTATTGCATAATTTTCAGTGAAATAGGGCCCACAACCCCAAAGTTTGCCACTCCACACCAAATAGTCATGTGTGCAATGTGAATAGGCCATTGATGGAGCTGTTGTGGATTTTCCGCTGCCAAATAGGGAAAATTCTGTTCGTTGACACAGCCAGATTAGTGGAAGTGTGCTGTATCTAATCATAAGGATAATGACTTCGTTGGACAAAATGCAATTAAATGCTCGACTACTGTGATACAGTTTGCCATGTCATGATCACCTAACTCTTGCACCACCACCATTTTATACAAATGAAAATTCAGAACCCTGTGTAAAATTTTCATGCTATGATCAGATATTAGCATAGGTCGTTTATCCAAGGAATCCGTCCGGGTCCGAGGCTTTGTGTTCATTTTCGTAACATAATGATTTTTGTGGTGTGGAGTTGTTAGCCCCAAGCTGGAGGGCCACCCCTTGTCGGCTGTCTGAGACTGCTTATTCAATATATTCGCAGCTTCCCTCCAAAACTGGAGGGTGTCTCCTCCATCCGCAACCTAAGGACGCACCATGCCATGGTGACAGGGACCCACCTAAGCCATGGTTCGATGAAGGATGCTCAAAATTATTAGATCAAAGAAAGCAGGCCAAATTGCAATGGTTGCAGGATCCAAGTGAGTTAAATGGGGATAATCTGAACAATATAAGACGTGAAACCAGCAGGAATTTCAGGAACAAAAAGAGGGAATACCTGAAAGACAAAATTGATGAGCTTGCAATGAACAGTAAGAACAAGAACATTAGAGACATGTATAGAGGAATAAATGACTAAAAGGGGTTACCAACCTAGAAGTAACTTAGTGAAGGATGAGAATGATGATCTGCTTGCAGATTCCAACACCATTTTGAATAGGTGGAGCAACTACTTCTCTCAGTTATTGAATGTACATAGGGTCAGTGCTGTTAGGCAGACAGAAATCTATACAGCTGAGTCGTTAATACCTGATCCTAGCCCTTTTGAGGTTGAAAGAGCTATTGCAAATTTGAAACAGTATATATTGCCAGGTAGTGATCAAATTCTGGCAGAACTTATTCAAGCAGGAGGCGAAATATTATATTCTAAGATCCACAATCTGATTACTTCTATTTGGCATAAGAAAAAATTGTCTGATCAGTGGAAAGTCTATTATTGTACCAGTTCACAACAAGGGTGATAAAACTGACTGTAGTAATTATCGGGGGATATCACTGCTATCAACTTCATATAAAATTTTGTCCAATATTCTTCTTTCAAGGTTAAGTCCACATATATGTAGATGAAATTATTGGTGATCATCAGTGTGGTTTTCAACGTAACAGATCAACTACAGATCAGATCTTTTGCATTCGTCAGGTATTGGAGGAAAAATGGGAGTAAGGTGAGACAGTACATCATAGACTTCAAGAAAGCCTATGATTCTGTTAGGAGGGAAGTATTGTACAATATTCTGATAGAGTTTGGAATACCCATGAAACTAGATAGGTCAATTAAAATGTGTTTAAACGAAACATACAGTACAGTCCGTATAGGTAAACATTTGTCTGATAAATTTCCCATCCAGAATGGTCTAAATCAAGGAGATGCTTTATCACCACTCCTGTTCAACTTTGCTTTAGAACAAGGGTCTCCAAACTATGGCCCGTGGGCCACATCCGGCCCGCGAAAGAATTGTGCAAAAATGTGCCAATTGAACTAATAGTCCAATGAGTACTGGTAAAAAAAATACTTCATAGATTTCAAATTCATTAATTAAGATTGTGTTTAAAATATATTTATATTCCATATTATGTTAATATTAATATTATTCACAACCACTTCTATCAGATACCGAGTGGCTTTGGAAATTATCATTTTTTGCTGATCTGGTGAACCATATGAACAATTTGAATTTAAAGTTGCAGGGTAAAAATAACTTAGTCTGTGATTCATTTGCACTTATCAAGGCATTCAGAGCAAAGTTGCTGCTTTAGAATATGCCATTAGGAAGGTCCAGGAAAACCAAGTGGGACTGAAATTAAACGGGACAAATCAGCAACTGGCCTATGCCGATGATGTGAATCTACTGGGTGATAATGTAGATACCATAAAGAAAAACACACAGACTTTAATTGACACAAGTAAAGAGGTTCGTTTAGAGCAGGAATCTCCAAACTTTTCGAACCGCGGGCCACATTAGGTAATTCAGCACTTTCAATGGGCCGGATAAAATGAGAAATTAATAACTCTAGGTATATGAGTTTTATTGAAAGCACAGAATTTCATAAACTACTCGTAAATACAAAGTACGGGAGAATAAATTATCGTATGTTAATGACAACAGACAGTAGCAGCAAATGCTCATATTTTCATAGCAAATTATAATAAAACAATTAATGTGAATGATGGAACTCTTTCTGCATTCTTAAAATCTGACTAAATTGAGGTTCAAATTTTGAAACTCTTATCACAAGTAGCGACTTTAAATGGTCATCAGATAAATTTGCCCTGTATTTCGACTTGATGTACTTCATTTGGGAAAAAGTTTGTTCACGCAGATATGTCGTCCCAAAAATGGAGATAAATTTACAAGCAAATTTCTTTAAATTTGGAAATTGCTCAGAATTCAGAAATTTATAAAATTTGATCAAATTTCTTTCCTTGTATTTGTCTTTAATACGATAATTTTCCTGAAGTTCAATAATTTCCATTTGAATTTGACTTGGGACATCTGCAGCATCACAGTCAAACGGATTTTGAAACAATGTAATTTCCTGAGCACTGGAATCAAAATCAATAAATTTTTTCCAAAGCCACTTGTTATCTGATAAAAGTGGTTCTTGATGGTTTTTCTCAGTAAGAAATATATCAATTTCATTCCTGAGCTGAAAGAAGCACAAAAGAACCTTTCCACAGCTAAGCCATCGAACTGCAGTATAATATGTCAGGTCAATAAGCTCAGAATCACATTTACCTGTACTCATTGGAAAATTAGTCCAATTGGCGCATTTCTGCACAATTCTTTCGCGGGCCGGATAAAATCAGATCGCGGGCCGCATGTGGCCCGCAGGTGGTAGTTTGGAGACCCTTGGTCTAGAGTAAACGCATAGAAAACTAAGTACACGTATATGTTACTGTCTCGTAACCAAAATGAAGGGCAAAGTCATGACATAAAGATAGGAACCTGATGTTTTGAAAATGTTACACAGTTCAGATATTTGGGAACAACAATAACTGATCAAAACCTGATTCAGGAGGAAATTAAGAGGTGATTGAACTTGGGTAATGCTTGCTACCATTCAGTCCAGAACCTTTTGTCTTCTCATCTGTTGTCCAGAAACAGAAGAATTAGAATATACAAAACTATAATTTTGCCTGTGGTTCTGTATTGGTGTGAAACTTGGTCTCTGACATTAAGGGAGCCACATAGTCTGAGGGTGTTTGAGAACAGGTCATTGAGGAGAATATTTGGACCGAAGAGAGATGAAGTGACATGAGGTTGGAGAAAACTGCATAATGAGGAGCTTCATTACTTGTACTCTTCTCCAAGTATAATTAGAATGATCAAGTCAAGGAGGATGAGGTGGTCATGTAGCATGAATGGGGGAGACGAGGAATGCATATAGGATATTGGTGGGAAAGCCAGAAGGAGATCACAGGGAAGACCAAGGCATAGGTGGGTGGACACTATTAGAATGGATCTTACAGAGATAGGATGGGATGGTATGGATTGGATAGATCTGGCTAAGGAATGGGACAAATGGATGGCTCTTGTGAACACGGTAATGAACCTTCGGGTTCCAGAAAATGCTGGGAAATTCTTGAGTAGCTGCAGAATTGGCGGCTCCTCCAGAAGGACTCAGCTCCATGAGTAAGTATGTAAGTGATCTGATATTCCTAGAGCAACAGGCTGTCTCCTGGCTGAACACCCCTTATGAATGATTGCTTCACAACCTAATGTTTTGTGGTGATTGCACTGCCTGGAGGTTTCTTTTTTAATGTGGAAGAATTCATTCTGAAGTTTTCTGCCCATAACTGTATGGTATTATAGTAAAGAACTTTTCTGTGACAAGCAACATAAAAATGCTTGCAATTTTTTTGTATGTTAAGTCACCATTTAAGAAAATCGTTTCAACAATGTATGCATGATGATGTGCACTTCATGCTGCATGACTACTGCAGTGGCATCAGTTAAGCTAGCAGATGACATGGTTCCCGCCATCTCATCTTCAGGGGTAAAGGTAAAGTTGTCCCTGTGATTAACTAATTAAGCACTGTGCCATGAAGACATTTAGGGGTTTGGATGTATACACACACATTTTCTTGACCTGGGCCCTAATTGGAGGTGAGTGTTCAGCTTCACAAGCTGGCCGCTTTACCCACGGGGAAATAGCCCCCGGTACACGTATAGGAGGCTGGGTGGGCTCCAAAATCAGTCTGTACAACATGGAGAAGTGAAAATTCTTGCCCCCACCGAGACTTGAACTCTGGCCTCTTGGTCATCCAGCCTGTAGCCAGTTGCTATACCAACTGCACTATCCCAGCTCTTCATCCTCAGGGGTTGCCAACATAATGCATTTTGAAAATCGTCAGGTTCCCTTGCTGCACCCTGTACATCACTCCCAAAACACTTGCTGTTTGAGTATAATGAACAATTATGCAACTGGCTATGGGCTGGATGACCAAGGGGTCAGAGTTCAAGTCCCAGTAGGATCAAGAATTATCTGTTCTCCATGTCATTCAGACCGACTCTGGGGCCAACCCAGCCTCCTATACCAGTGTTCCGCAACCTTTTTCTACTCCCGGCACACCATGAAGTATCCATGACTCAACACGGTACACCAAAATGTTATTCCCCTCAAAAACGCATGATATCAGACAATATAAATACGTAATGTGATCAACTTAACTATAATATTATTATATTGTTATTTTATTATCATTAAACAGAAATCAACTCGTGCATTTATTAACAATTAATGAACTTTAATTCACTGTAGAGTGCAGAAAATACACTTCTATTACTATTAAAATAAATACAGTAATTCTACTCATACCTTCAATGTGATACTTGTGCCTGCTTAGCTGCACGCAGGTGACTGATCCGTGGTGGAATCATTGACAACGCAAGTCTCATTTCTTCATCAATGGATTTGAGCTGCTCCCACTTTGATGTCTTAATTTCAGTTAACGTTGAGAAGCCAAGTTCACACAAATATGTAGTTGAAAATGGCAATAACACATTAACTGCCATCTCAGAGATAGCCGGGTATCCACTCCTTATTTCCAACCAAAACGTATCCAAAGGCACTTCGAGAAGTTTTATTTTCAATGTTCTGTCTGCTTTTAAATCTGCGAGTTCCTCTTGTATATTATTCAGAAGATGTTCTGAATTCACAACAAATGGATCACGAACCCAGTCGAAATCTTGTACACTCTCTCCAAAATACTTATTCAATTTCTGCTGCAGCATTTCTAAATGTTCTTTAATTGTGTCCACTACCACTGTATTGCTGTCAGCAAGTGGCCATACAGTCGAGGATATCTCAAACGACCCATCTGTAATTCTCTAACTAGCAACCAAAATTTTCGAACTACTTCAGAGCACAGCTGTGATAGAACTGAAACAATTGTAAAACGCGGGATCTCTACTCTTCAAATGCAAGAAGTGACGCTATACTGACTTATTTTTGAAATATTTATAATTTTAAATTAAGTCCAACAATTGGTGGGTGCATCATTACAGGAAGTAAGTCATAAAGTTGAAGAAGCTCTTAACTTCTAACAAACAAGGGCAAATACTGAAACAGCGTTATAAAAGGCAGGGAAACCCATGCCAATCCCTGCAGTTTTAGGGAAAAGCACGTACACAGAACATGCAGCAAGCATATCAAAGAAGCTGCATAGATGCGAGAAAAATAAAAATAAATCAATAATGAAAACTATGATATAACAACAACTGTGAGTAAATAATTTACATTTAATTTCTTAGAATACAGCATTAATGTGCATAAAAAATCACAGCATGTAATAAAGAATAAACAAGCATCATCTTATTTAATCACTGCAGTGGCTGAGAATAAAATACAAGCATATGAAACACGGTAACTGGGATAAAATAAAACGAATAAAATTTGACAGTTAATTTCTTACAATAGGTAAAAGTTCGCGTCACACCTTTCACCTTGTGACGGCACACCGGTTGCGGAACACTGTTCTATACAATGGGTACTCGGGGCCCCTTTCACCAGGGGTAAAGTGACTGAGGCATGAAGCCGACCACTCTCCTCCAACTAGTGCCAAGGTAAAAAAAATGCGGATCTATACATCCACTCCCCCATATACCTTCCTGGTGTAGTGCTTAATTAGTTAAGCACAGGGACAACTTTTATAATAAACAACTATAAAGATATTTGAAGGAGAAAGCTCTAGATCACATTAAGTGGAGGAACTGTTTTGGAAGAGACTGTGGACCTGTCGTCTGAAAGATTACTGATGAAAAAAATGAAAGATATGATACATTTTAGAAAACCTCTCATCACTGTTCTTTTTTAATGTGTCAGAATGAAATGTGTGTAAACAATATTCATTTGATTTTGATGGGATATTTCTGAAGACATGAAATGTTCATTCTGTTCACAACAAATTTGGTGACATGTTTTATAACAGTGTGGTCCAACCTTTAGTTACCCAAGGGCCAATCAAATTTTTGTATAGGAAAGTGAGGGCCAGAGACATTAAAGAAAGAAAACGAATTACATATAACTCACTAGTTTAATATATCACTTTATTTTACAGTCGAGAAATCAATGTGATGATTGCCACTGCTTTTCTGATACAAGTTTATCAATGTCCACTGTAAGTTCAGTAAGGCAAAGTCTCAGGCTTGATTCCAGTGAAGCACTTTCCCACACATACGTACTGCCAAACAGCGATAACATTTGCAGAGAGAATTTAAGCAGTTTGGGAAAACTGTCTTTAGAAATCAGTTTCCAGAAAGTTTCAGGGACATCACACTTTTTAGTCTGGTAGAATGGGTCTGCCTGAAGATCACAAATTTCCATTTGAAGGTCGCAGGGCACCTCACTCACTTCAGTCTCAATGGGGTTATTCAACAGTGCAAGTTTTGGTTTTAGGGAGTCAAAATCCTGGAATCTGTCCTGGAACTCTTTCTTGATATCAGTTATTATTTCATGAAACATACTAAATTTTGTGTCATTTTCTTCTTCTTCTTTC
>NW_019737409.1:18618-28741 GCF_002891405.2 Cryptotermes secundus
GTGTCTCTGGGCTTTATTGCCTCCCCTTATTAAATTTACAGTATTTACAACAGTTTTCATTGTCTCACTGAGCCTTATAATTTTTCCACAGAGAGCCTCCTGGTGGATAATGCAGTGGAAAAACAAACAGTGTATTTAGAAACGACATTATCCAGTGTGTTGAATATGTCAGTACCTTTGGTGCTGGTTTCTAATGATTTTAATTCCAACAGTTCTTCATGAATTTCAAATTCTTCGTTTATTGTTCTGACAAAGATAAGGAGCTGGCTGATGTCAGCTATATCTGTGCTCTCATCTAGAGCTATAGAGTAAAATCCACATTTTTCCAAAATGCCCTTGAGAGTACCTGAAACTTCACTACCCATATCATTAATTCTTCTACTTACTGTCTGATGAGACAAGGACACTGTTTCAAAATTTTTAGCCATCTTATTATCTCCAAATGAAGATGCCATTTTTACAGCACATCTTTTAATGAGCTCACCATCCCTAAAACACTTTTTACTTTTAGCTAGCTCTAAACATACCTCATAAGATGCCTTCAAACCAGCAGTGTTTGATGGTTGCTGAAAGATATTCTTCTGTCTAGTTAATTTCAGTTTCAAATCATTAAACACACAACTCCTGGCACTTCCCTGGTATTGGTCGTATTTTGATTTATGCAAGCTGGTATAATGTGTACTCACATTATACCCCTTCGAAACACTTAAGACTTGAGAACAGATAACACACTGTGGTTTTTCATTATGTTCAACACAAAAGTAACTTTCTTGCCACGTGGACTGCAGTTGTCATTTCTCATCTTCAACACGCAGTTTCTTTAGTTCCACCGTTTTAGGTAGTATTGAATGAAAGTGAAAATCGCAGCATGCACGCCACAGATTATAACGGTCGAAGAGTGAAGCTTATTATTGAGGTGGCCATTATAGGAGAAATGAAGATTGTAAGGTGCTGCCATCTGATGGGCAGCATTGCCAATATCAGCAGTGTCCCACTAAATCTTCTTTCTGTATGCTCTGCAGGGCAGCGGGAAGAAAATAATGTTTAGTGTTGGTCACTCTGTCCTGAATTGATGTTGCCAACATTGCTGATGGCATTTCCTTGAATTTTACAAATATGATTTATTCTGTTTACTGTTATTTAAACTTAAAACAGTAAGAAGGGTATACAATTTTCTCCAAATGTTTAATTAATATTTTTTATCCAGGAAGAAGGGCAAGTGCCAACAAAATGAATAAGAGGGCCGCGGGTTGGACGACACTGTTTTATAATAATGCATGACTATTACGAGTATATTATTTGTCTGTAATAAATTGTATTTTTTTGTAGCTCTGATTAAATTTATGGCTTATTTTTATTCAATAGTATCCTCAGTTGGAGGAGGAAGAGGGAATAAAAGCTGGTAGCCATGCGTGTATTAATGCAGAACATGCATGAAGCCTGATCTAAGTGTCTGTAGAATGTTTGCATAAACTGCAGAAGTTTGATGTCATTTTTTTTGTTCCAATAGTGAGACCAAAAGCAACAGGTAGCTCTGATGAGAAGGCACCAGACTCTTCAGATAATGGTAACAAAACTCGTAGTGGTTGGCCCAAAGGAAAAAAGCGCAAGAAAGCTCAGCGAGACCAGACAGCTCCTAGACAGCCACTTACAGGCATGTAATGCTGTAGCTGGTGACCAAATGAAAAGTATCTGTAGGACTTACCACTGGCAAAAACTGTATATATTTCACTTACATTGCAGGTTATGTGAGATTCTTGAACGATCGAAGGGAGAAAGTTCGTTCAGAAAATCCAAACCTCCCTTTCCCAGAAATAACGAAACTTCTAGCTGTTGAATGGAGCCAGTTACCAGCTAGTCAGAAACAGGTATTATTATGTGCTATGAAGCTAAACATTCTATAATTAATTTCAGAACTGTCTTAATGCATTTGTTTTGTCACCAGCATAACATCACTCCATATTTCTAGTGTATTCTATCTTCTGCTCTTCATATATTTTTACCACTTACACCACCCTTCATTTATAGATGAAATTATTGGGTATCATCAATGTGGCTTTTGACGTAACAGATCAACTACAGATCAGATCTTTTCATTCGTCAGATATTGGAGAAAAAATGGGAGTACAATGAGACAGTACATCAGCTATTCATAGACTTCAAGAAAGTCTATGATTCGGTTAGCAGGGAAGTGTTGTACAATATTCCAATAGAGTTTGGGATACCCATGAAACTGGTTAGGCTGATTAAAATGTTTTTAAACAAAACGTATAATAAAGTCCATATAGGTAAACATTTGTATTGTAACTTCTTATGTGGCCGTTGCGCAGCGATGACCATAACATAGCACGTTACAGTATGATAAATTTTCTATCCTGAATGGTCTAAAATAAGGAGATGCTTTATCACCACTCCTTTTCAACTTTGCTTTAGAATATGCCATTAGGACGATCCAGGAAAACCAAGTGGGACTGAAACTAAACAGGACACATCACCTGTTGGCCTATGCTGATGATGTGAATCTACTGGGTGATAATGTAGATACCATAAAGAAAAACACACAGACTTTAATTGACGCAAGTAAAGAGTTTCGTCTAGAGTAAACACATAGAAAACTAAGTACACGTATATGTTACTGTCTCGTCACCAAAATGAAGGGCAAAATCATGACATAAAGATAGGAACCAGATGTTTTGAAAATGTTACACAGTTCAAATATTTGGGAACAACGATAACAGATCGAAACCTGATTCAGGAGGAAATTAAGAGGCGATTGAACTCGGGTAATGCTTGCTACCATTCAGTCCAGAACCTTTTGTCTTCTCGTCTGTTGTCCAAAAACATAAAAATTAGAATATACAAAACTATAATTTTGCCTGTGGTTCTGTATGGGTGTGAAACTTGGTCTCTGACATCAAGGGAGTAACATAGACTGAGGGTCTTTGAAAACAGGGTGTTGAGAATATTTGGGCTGAAGAGGGATGAAGTGACTGGAGGTTGGAGAAAACTGCATAATGAGGAGCTTCATAACTTCTACGCTTCTCCAAGTATAATTTGAACGATCAAGTCAAGGAGGAGGTGGGCAGGGCATATAGCATGAATTGAGGAGATGAATGCATATAGGATTTTGGTGGTAAAGCCAGAAGGAAATAGACCACTGGGAAGACCAAGGTGTAGGTGGGTGGACAATATTAAAATGGATCTTACAGAGAAAGGATGGGATGGTATGGATTGGATTGATCTGGTTCACAATAGGGAACAGTGGAGGGTTCTTGTGAACACTGTAATGAACCTGCGGGTATCATAAAATGCTGGGGAATTCTTGAGTAGCTGCAGAATTGGTGGCGGCTCCAGAAGCCCTCAGCTCCATGAGTGAGTAAGTAAGTAAGTAAGCATGCCACTCTTTTATCCACCAGTCATATTTATTATGATGTTTTTTCTAATAAGCACAAATATTTGCCTGTTCTTTCATTTCATGAGTGCAAGTGAAAGAGTAAAAATGTATACTTTAATGGCACACATACATTTTCCAAAATTATTCTTTGTAATTTTGCATATCTCATTGCCACTGATCTTCACTTATGAACATACATCTATTGTAGCAAAGCTAATCACACTACAGACACATATAATGTTGCTCTTTTCCCTTATGAAAACTATATGACATATATAACTCATATAAACTGGCCAAGATAGGCATTTGAAATTAGATTTTGTGATCATTAGTTGTCCACATACATGTACAGATTGTCATGTATATGAGTAACTGTAGAAATGATCTGGGTTGGTAATTGGATTTATTAATGCTTACAGAACGTAACTACAAATAATGATTATGCTTTTCTGTTCTACACACTTCACAAATCACTGAAACCATCTCTTCACCATTCATTGCCTGGTGATAGATCCCAACATTGGCCTCTGCTTCCATGTTCACGTTCTTGCCAGCTGGTGACTGTCTCAGACATTTTTGCTCCAAGGCTTATACGTAGGTAGGCTGAAAAGTAATGCACACATGCTTGTAGAGCGCGAACGAAATGATCTTCAGAAGCGTGCCAGGTGGCATGTGGAAGTAACATTCCCCCTCAATACGCATGCGCAGGTTTGAGTTCGTTGCGTTCATCCAGTGTATTTTGAGAAGCGGAAGTATGGAGACGTGTTCTAGTGCTATGTCAACGCGAGTTAAACAGCGTGCTGTTATCAAATTTTTAACTGCTGAAAAAGTGACTCCTACTGAGATTCATCGTCGTTAAAAGGCTGTTTATGGTGACGATGCTGTTGATAGGTCTACTGTAAATCAGTGGGTATTAAAATTTCATTGTTGCGAGCCTGGAAAAGCCATAATTGTTGATGAAACATGCAGCGGACGTCCAATCACTGCCACAGACAATAATCATCGCAAACTTGTCGACGATTTGATTCAAAATGACCGGCGAATCACTCAAAAGTGTATCGCAAACCATATTGGAATATCCAAGGAACGTGTCAGCTTCATTATTGAACAATTGGGATACCGTAAAATCTGTGCATGATGGGTACCATGCCGTCTCACAGACGAGAATAAACAGCGTCGACTGGAATGCTGCGAGCAACTTTTGCAGCACTACCATGACGAAGGAGACGACTTCCTTTTGAATATTGTGATGGGGGACGAGTCATGGGTCCATCATTACGACCCAGAAGAGAAAAGACAGAGCACTGAATATCAACATCTGTCTTCTCCTCAGGCGAAAAAGTTCAAAACACAACCATCCGCCAAAAAACTTCTTTTGACTGTGTATTGGGATGCTCACCAAGTTTATGTGACCGATTTTCTGGAACGAGGGGCAATGGTAAATTCTTCTCAGTACATACAGACTCTAGCCTTAATGGTGACTATGTTGAAAAATAAATATATGCTTTTGAAACTTAAGAATTGTACTTTAATGTACTTTTTGCCCGATCTTGCTATTTGTTTTTGTTCGCGCTCTACAAGCATGTGTGCATTACTTTTCAGCTTACCCACGTAACATCTTAACATGGACTGCAACTGTCCTGCTTTTAAAATCTCGACATGGACTGCACAGAAAAAACCGTTCCTTTGTTGATATTTGCAGTTGTTGCCATGCAACCATGCTTGTGTGCAAAGCTGGTACTCAGTAACGACTGTTGTTTTTTTGCTTACCTTGCGGTTGTTGCCCAGCAGTGGGTCTATATGCCATGATATGTGTGCATGCATGTGCCCACATGCACATTGTAGCTCTAAATGTATAAATATTCTAACATAGCTGTCTCCTGGCAAGTGTACAGGTTACTATCCTGAAAAATTTGTAGCTGGCAAAACCAAGACCTTATGGGATACTAGAATTAGGGCGAACAGTGGCCATTATTAACAGCAGGCCCAAATTAAGTTGCTTGTTTCTTCACTAAAAACAAAAAGTATGTAACGTGTTTAGAAAATATTATATATACTGCTAAATCTGAAAAGCTGCACTGCAAGGGGAATGTGGAGGCTAGAAAACTGTGCTTTGATACCATTACTGCCCTGCCCCAGCAAATGTCTGTCCGTAGGTGGGAAAGCCGCTGTCTTCTCCATGAGTACGCAAGTTGAAAGTCATGGATATATAAATCAAAATACTGCCACTGACAGAACTGGTTACAAATGAAAAATCACAGTTGGTGATGGATTGTAGTGTGCTATTCTTTGCTTATCAACAAAAGAATTGTTATATTCACCTGTATGTTCCACAGACTTTACATGTTAAAAGTGGTTTATGTTGGGAGACCATGTTGTGACTATGATGAGAATAAATGCTGATGTTGGGAATTTCGAAACTTTTACGTAAATCAAGTAAAGAAGTGTCAGTTGTTTGCCAAACTCTACTGGGACACGTTACATTTGGTGACTTGTTTGTAGCACTATTTAGATGCAGCAGAGCAAGATCGTGAACGATATATGCGCGAACTACAAGCTTATAAACAAACAGAAGCATACAAAATCTTCACCCAGAAACAGTCTGAAAAGAAACAGCGTGAAGATAAACCAGTGGAAGCAACTGTTCAGCCAGAAGAGGTACAAGCAATGCTAACTGGATTGTCAATATTGATTGTACATAAATGAATTTGTAAACTGTAAATAGTAACACGCATGAAACAAAATTATTTTTGCTGTGCAGGATACAGAAAAAGAGGCTGATTATCCAGGGTTTGATATTCCCATTTTTACTGAAGAATTTCTTGATCACAATAAAGGTGAGTTGTGGAGGTGATTGAGACTAGCTCTTTCTAAGGGGCCCAACTGAGTAGGTTAAACCTTCCCTATACACCTGAAGACGGAGACAGATCCAGTCTCCAAAACGTTGTGGTTTTTTGTCTTTTTATATACCGGACGATGGGTGAAGTCCAAAATAAGCCAAAATAAGTACTGTGGAGGTATTGTTAAAAGTATTCTTAAGAGACACATCAAGTAAAAGGTGAAAGGTTTATTATTATTATTATTATTATTATTATTATTATTATTATTAGAGGGGGTGGGTTTCCCCATGCACCGCGACTAATAGTCTATTGTATGTCCCCCTTTGATATTCTACCAGTTGCCATACCCTACCGGTATTGGTGCGTGCTATCAGCTCCGTTCAGCCAACGAGGTCGGCCCTCGGTACCTGATACTTCCCGCATCTACCAGAGGCGTTGGAAACTACTTGGGCGGGAAAGTTTTTGCCTAATTTTGCTCAGAGGCCTCCTAGAGACATGAGGATCTTTTACATGCCATAAATCTACGACATGGGACCCATGGCTTAATGTCCCTCCCGGAGGACTTGTTCCCTGAAGTTTTCCACCCTTAAAAATTCCACGACCTCTGCCGGGTTTGAACCTGCGTACCTTGAGTCATGAGGTGGGAACGTTACCCCTAGACTACGGAGGCCGCTGAGGTGAAAGGTTTGTTAGCAAATATATGTATATATGACAATGCATAGTTCCATTTACAACCTCAAATATATTCAGCAAGTAATAAACTAAATTGGGGCAGGAAGGAACATGCACAAATAATCACAAGTCCAGTAATGGAAAGTATACTGCAGTCCATTAATTCTGCGGTTTTGATCTTGTCAAATATATGGGCTAGGAGCTGGGGTAGTATAGTCGGTATAGTGACTGGCTACGGGCTGGACAACTAAGGGGTCAGATTTCAAGTCCCAGTAAGGTCAAGAATTTTCTCTTCTCCATATTGTCCAGACTGGCTCTGGGGTCCACCCAACCTCCTATAGAATGGGTACCAGGGGCACTTTCCCCGGGGGTAAAGCGGCCGGGGCGTGAAGCTGACCACTCACCTCCAGCTAGTGCTGAGGTCAATAAAATATGGATCTATACATCCACTCCCTCATATGCCTTCATGGCATAGTGCTTAATTCATTGAGCACAGGGACAACTTTACCAAGTATATGGACAGTTAGATGATATTTGATGCAAACACAGTGCTGATAATGAAGTAAATTAAGGATGAGTGTAGATTCATAATGCTATAAAGAGATTCAGTATAGTGCATAATGAAACAGACAAGTATATGTAAGAAACCTAAAATTCATAACGTAGTGTTTCAGCATAATATGATTATTTTATTTGTTATGTAGGAGACACACTATTAAAGTACATAACTATTTTTGGAGGGTGGGTGATAAAATATATGTGGTGTGTACTTCTGGACCTATAGTTAATTTCCCCCCCCCCCTCCATTATCTGGAGATTATTCTCATAATGTTTTAAAATTTGTGAGATTTAATTTGTTTGTACAAGGAGACTGAGGGCCTGCCGCACACGTTCACTCAGTCCAGTGAGAGGCACAGCTGTTCCTCATGTCAACTATGTGAATTTTTCCTCATATAAAATTGTTCTGTTTTGTCTGCACAGTATTTTGTAGCTCACTGACTCATCAGAACTGGAAGAAAAATACAGATATATTTCCCAGTGTTTGCCAAATTATAGCAGAGAATGTACTGTTTTGTTGCTGATCATGTAGATTTGATCAGAATAATTAAAAAAATTGACTGTTATATACTGGGATATCCAGAGTGTAGTGATCAAATGGTTATATACTGTGTGTGTTATAGCTCGTGAAGCAGAGCTGCGCCAGCTTCGCAAGTCCAACACAGATTATGAGCAACAGAATGCAATACTGCAGAAGCATATTGAGAATATGAAAGCAGCAGTTGAAAAGTTGGAAGTTGAAACAATGCAGCAGCGTAATAACAATTTAGCTCTGCAACAGCATCTGGACCACATGAGAGCTACACTTACTGCAAGCTTCCAGAATATTCCACTTCCAGGTAAGACATGAATAAACATTAGATCAGTGGTTGTCAACCTTTGTCAGACTGCAGCCTGGTAAAGTCTTGCGTGTGGTAAAATTTATAATAATGGAATGCATATGGTGCTGAACACAAATGCCGATATGAACATTGAAAAGGGTGAGGGACTACACTGCTGTCATCATCATTAATATTTATGGAATTTTCATTTCATTCCCTAGATTCTATATGATTTTAGTATTTTTGTATGCTTTTAATCAGTTGCATTAAAAATATTGTGAAATTCATTTTCTTTTTTTTAACACTGTACAGTTATGTGCAACAAGATTCTACAATATAATAGTGTCCAAAGTGTTTCTGATTTACTTTATCAAATGCTTTAACATATTTTGTAAGGACTATGTATGTTTCTATTACAGTCTCTCCATCTATCATTTGTTTTAAGGAAAGATGTTTTCAAACCCTGCCCATAAAGAACAAAGGTAAAGCTGTCCCTGTAACAGGCTGTGAAGGCCCATGCAGTTGTGAGACGTTGAGGCTCCAACATTTTCTAGACAGTCGGCTCCTCTACCCCCCCCCCACCCCCCCAGGAAAATTCCTAGTACTAATTTCTGTTAGAGGCTGAGTCAGCTCCAGGGCCATAGTGTGGCTGGAAGGGTTAGGTCAATTGAAAAATCTAATGACCTCATCATGATCTGAACCCGCAGCCTTCAAGCTTGTAGCATAGTGCTTCAACCAACTATGCCACTGTGTGCCCCCACAAACTCTGCCCCATAAGTAAACATATCAGCATGGTGGATTCTTACATACTGACATGAGGCAGAAGTGTCATATGTGAATAACAACCAAAGGAGTAATGGCACTAACATGCCATCGGTGATTCAGTATTAATTATCTGCCTTGCAGCAGTGTTATTTGGTGCACACTGCAGAGTGGATAGTGTTGACAAGTTTATGGATTATATGGCATTTCATATTGGCACACACAGCACCTTCTGCTATACAAAACAAAGCCTAGAATATGACATGCTCAGAAACTCAAGAGACAAGGTGTCTGTGGTATTTAGATGAATATGACACATTATAAATTTTGTATTTGTTTTCTTATCTATACATCTATACCCATTCTGAAGGAAACTGCAATATCTACTTCTGAGCCATCAGTATAGGAATTGCTGATAGGCATTACCATGGAAACTAAAAAAAGTAAAGCTATCCCTGTAACAGGCCGTGGAGACCCGTAGGGTTGTGAGATGTTGAGGCTCCCACATTTTGTAGACATTTGGCTTACGGATAGTGGTGAGGTCAGCCTTACACGCTGGCTGCTCTTTATCCATAGGAAGATTTCTGGTATTCATTTCTGTTAGAGGCTGAGTCAGCCCCAGGGCCATAGTGCGGCTGGAAGGATTAGGTCAATCAAAAACTCTAATGACCTCATCAGGAATTGAACCCAGAACCTTCTGGCATGCAGCATAGTGCCTCAACCAACTACACAAATGCTTTCACGGCGGTGACTATGAAGAAAGCAGTCTTTTGGGATTTGGCACTGTGTATATGTGGTGGTAAAAGCAGTCTGCTTTTACTGGTTCTCACGGTCTCTTCGCTTGCAGATTTCTTATATTTTCTTCTACCCTGAAGATGGAGGCGATACGTTCCTCCGAAACGTCGGTTAACACCACATATACACAGTGCCAAATCCCAAAAGACTGCTTTCTTCAGTATAATAATGTGCTCGATTTAACCATGAAAAATTACAGAAGTCCACATGACCGTGATCCTTAACCGTTCAGCGTGGTTTGACGTGTATGTTTCGTCAGGTATTTAAATCGTCTGGGGGGG
>NW_019737409.1:29155-31960 GCF_002891405.2 Cryptotermes secundus
ACATCTGGGGCAGCCAAAATGGTTGGAATCTGAAACGCAGAAGCACCAACCCCTTGTTATGATAACACAAAGGTTGAATTTACTGCAGCTAATCTCGCAACCTATACAACTCACGGAGAGACATTTCCTCTTGTATTCCCCCCACGGGGAAGAAGGCAAGGCCGCACAGAAGTGTGGTTAAAAAAAAAAAGAGCCAAAGCAAAGATATGCAGTATTGGTGTGGTGAATGTGAGCCAGTGCTGTGTTTAGACGAATGCTTCAAGGCGTCACCTGCTTGCATTGCCGAGATACCGGGCGTTCATATTATAAGGCAAGGTTATAAAACCATCTTTTAAGATCATTTTAGTGAAAGTTTCATCCTTCAAGGCGTACCATTCACTGCTCAAATACTAAACAACCTGCTTCCATTGCCGAGATACAGGGCGCTCATATTATAAGGTAAGGTTATAAAACCACCTTTTAAGATCATTTTAGTGAAAGTTTCATGTTCCTATCTCATATAATTTAAGAACAATGATGAATAAATCATTTTCGAGCAAAATTTAAATGGACAGCTGAAGATATTACCGCCGGAGAGACGGCCGCGGAATTTAAATGACTGCGCGGAAGGGTTAATACCAAGTTTCAGTTGCTTTGAACTAATTCATGCCTGTCATCAAAACTACATATCAGATGCTTCGTAATGCATAAGACTCACATCCAACTTAGTCGTTACTCACCTTCCCAACGTCTCTACTATAGGTTAATTTTTTGTCCACTTGCAGGCAGTAATGAAGTTCCAACACTGAACACAATTGATAATTATATGACACGTCTGCATTCACTGCTTCTTGATTCCACCACTCGGGACCGGGAGGCACTTGTGGCTACAGTGCGTGAACTGGTGGGCCGTTTGGAATTCCATGGATGACCCATACAGCCCAGTGTTCGCAGGCGAAGGCCCAATAAGTAACCTGCATTTATTTTGTGACACGTGAGAATAAATATTAGAAGACAGTATGATAAATGTGAGGTCTGTGAAAGAGCACAGTGTTATTACTGATTAGTAGACACTGAAGGAGAGAGTGAATTTTGGTGTAGTTCATGTACAACATTTTATTTCAAATAACTTTGACATTAGGTTGCTGATACATGTTAATTTGAAGTTTTCTTACGGATATATTTCTTATTCTTCCACTGGGTGTGACCATTATGAACAATAAATTAGATCCCTATATAATTTTATTTCATATAACTGGATGTGTACCTGTTCTTTGTTCCTAACTGGTTATCTGTATGTATGTATTTTGACAAAACTGATATATGATGCACAAATGTGAGTTGTCTGGAGACATATGAAGATCAGCAAATAAAGACAGTAAGTAGTTTGTACCAGAAAATGAAACAGTGTGTTGTATTTATTGGTTTGAGGCGATGTAAGTGCTACATTGTCCTATCAAAATACCATCAAGTGATACACAAATAACGTATTATCACCCTGCTGTGCTAACCCTCACCGTAACCAAGTGAGCGTCTTTATCATCATCACTGGCATGACAGCCCTTTGTGAGCCCTGGCCTTCCTCAGGATTGCTCTCCATTCTCCTCCACTTGATGCTACATTCCTCCAGTTCTTTACACCCAAAATTCTTATGTCCTGCCACACATTCTTTCCATCTCAATCTTGGTCTTCCCACTCTCCTATTTCCTTCTGGTTTAGTATTAAGCATTTTTTTAACCGTTCTATTCTCGCCGGCACGTCTATGTGTCCAGCCCATTCAAGCCTTTTCACCTTTATAAATCCAATAATGTCTGGTTCATTAAATAGTTTGCATAGCTCATGGTTATACCTCTTCCTCCATATTTCATTTTCTTCCACTGGTCCTTCATTCATTCATTCATTCATTTCCTTTATTTTCCATATATTCATACAGGCAAAAATCCTAGGATGTGGAAATAGTCCATTTGATTATAGATGTATACATGTAATAGATTACATAAGTCACACAACTAAAATAACACACACCAGTTAACTAACATAGGTAATATAAAAAAACAAAACAAGAGCTTATTACAATTGTAACTAATATTTACACATGTATAGGCCGCAGCACAATTTTCAGACAGAAATTATAGAAAAAATAATTTTCTTGGAATATTATTTCAGGAGTATTACACTCTGTATTACTAATTATGAATATAATTTTTTTAAATGAAGTGTGATTTCGAATATAAGCCGCACCCCAGTTTTCCTCTTGAATTTTTGGCAAAAAATGTGCGGCCTATACATGCGTAAATACGGTAATTTAAAAAGTGCATTACTGTAAAAACTTAAAATTAATACAATTTTCCCATAAATCAAAATACATTGATACAGGACTCGTCCTGTACATACATACACATCCTCCACTTTCCATAAACATCCATACAGGGAAGAAACCCAGGATGTGGAATTAGTCATCAAACACATACACAAAGTCACACAAGTCACACCGCGAAGATCACCCACATTAATTATCCAGCACATACAACAATACAAGGCAAAAAGATTAAACAAACATAAGTCACAAGTAACCACAATACAACTCCTCACATCTCCGTTACCAACTATATTAAAATGTGGCGTTAAGCATTCAAATTTATGTGCCTTTATAATTAAAATACTCATTTAATGCATAAAAAGAATTAGCATGTAAAAATCTTTTTAGGGAATGTTCAAAGGATTTCTGGTTATTAGATAATTGTTTCAGCTCTTTAGGCAGATGATTGTAGATTTTTATACCTGAATAATATGGACCCTTTTGAACTTTAGTAAGAGAAGTACTCG